>NC_142772.1:24374959-24677320 GCF_988280905.1 Pimephales promelas
AAAAACCCGTAAGGGGTAACACTGTCGTTTTTTTTTTTCTGGTCGAAATTTTAAATTTCGATATCTCAGCTCTGGAAGGGTCTAGAGCCTCCATTGTTGCACTCAGGTCTATGTCTAATGGCCGTCTATCAGAATCCTGAGTTTTAAGAAGATTGGGGATACTTAATTTTTCGTTCCAAAAAAAAAAAAACGTAAGGGGTAACACTGTCGTTTTTTTTTTCTGGTCGAAATTTTGATTTTCGATATCTCAGCTCTGGAAGGGTCTAGAGCCTCCATTGTTGAACTCAGGTCTAAGTCTCATGGCCCTCTATCAGAATCCAGAGTTTTGAGAAGATTAGGGATTCTTAATTTTTCGCCCCCCAAAAAAAAAACCGTAAGGGCTAACACTGTTGTTTTTTTTTACGGGTCGAAATTTTGATTTTCGATATCTCAGCTCTGGAAGGGTCTAGAGCCTCCATTGTTGCACTCAGGTCTAAGTCTTGTGGCCCTCTATCAGAATCCAGAGTTTTGAGAAGATTAGGGATACTTAATTTTTCGCCCCCCCCAAAAAAACGTAAGGGGTAACACTGTCGTTTTTTTTTTTCTGGTCGAAATTTTTAATTTCGATATCTCAGCTCTGGAAGGGTCTAGAGCCTCCATTGTTGCACTCAGGTCTAAGTCTCATGGCCCTCTATCAGAATCCAGAGTTTTGAGAAGATTGGGGATACTTATTTTTTCGCCCCCCCAAAAAAACGTAAGGGGTAACACTGTCGTTTTTTTTTACGGGTCGAAATTTTGATTTTCGATATCTCAGCTCTGGAAGGGTTTAGAGCCTCCATTGTTGCACTCAGGTCTAAGTCTCATGGCCCTCTATCAGAATCCAGAGTTTTGAGAAGATTGAGGATACTTAATTTTTCGCCCAAAAAAAAAAAACGTAAGGGGTAACACTGTCGTTTTTTCTTTCGGGTCGAAATTTTGATTTTCGATATCTCAGCTCTGGAAGGGTCTAGAGCCTCCATTGTTGCACTCAGGTCTAAGTCTTGTGGACCTCTATCAGAATCCAGAGTTTTGAGAAGATTAGGGATACTTAATTTTTCGCCCCCCCAAAAAAAACGTAAGGGGTAACACTGTCGTTTTTTTTACGGGTCGAAATTTTGATTTTCGATATATCAGCTCTGGAAGGATCTAGAGCCTCCATTGTTGCACTCAGGTCTATGTCTCATGGCCCTCTATCAGAATCCAGAGTTTTGAGAAGATTGGGGATACTTAATTTTTCGCCCCAAAAAAAAACGTAAGGGGTAACACTGTCGTTTTTTTTTTCTGGTCGAAATTTTTAATTTCGATATCTCAGCTCTGGAAGGGTCTAGAGCCTCCATTTTTGCACTCAGGTCTAAGGCTCACGGCCCTCTATCAGAATCCAGAGTTTTGAGAAGTTTGGGGATACTTAATTTTTCACCCAAAAAAAAAAAAACGTAAGGGGTAACACTGTCGTTTTTTTTTTTTCTGGTCGAAATTTTGAATTTCGATATCTCAGCTCTGGAAGGGTCTAGAGCCTCCATTGTTGCACTCAGGTCTATGTCTCATGGCCGTCTATCAGAATCCAGAGTTTTGAGAAGATTGGGGATACTTAATTTTTCGCCCAAAAAAAAAAAAAACGTAAGGGGTAACACTGTCGTTTTTTTTTTCTGGTCGAAATTTTGATTTTTGATATCTCAGCTCTGGAAGGGTCTAGAGCCTCCATTGTTGCACTCAGGTCTATGTCTCATGGCCTTCTATCAGAATCCAGAGTTTTGAGAAGATTGGGGATACTTAATTTTTCGCCCAAAAAAAAAAAAACTTAAGGGGTAACACTGTCGTTTTTTTTTTCTGGTCTAAATTTTTAATTTCGATATCTCAGCTCTGGGAAGGTCTAGAGCCTCCATTTTTGCACTCAGGTCTAAGGCTCACGGCCCTCTATCAGAATCCAGAGTTTTGAGAAATTTGGGGATACTTAATTTTTCGCCCAAAAAAAAACCCGTAAGGGGTAACACTGTCGTTTTTTTTTTTCTGGTCGAAATTTTAAATTTCGATATCTCAGCTCTGGAAGGGTCTACAGCCTCCATTGTTGCACTCAGGTCTATGTCTAATGGCCGTCTATCAGAATCCTGAGTTTTAAGAAGATTGGGGATACTTAATTTTTCGTTCCAAAAAAAAAAAAAACGTAAGGGGTAACACTGTCGTTTTTTTTTTCTGGTCGAAATTTTGATTTTCGATATCTCAGCTCTGGAAGGGTCTAGAGCCTCCATTGTTGCACTCAGGTCTAAGTCTCATGGCCCTCTATCAGAATCCAGAGTTTTGAGAAGATTAGGGATTCTTAATTTTTCGCCCCCCAAAAAAAAAACCGTAAGGGCTAACACTGTTGTTTTTTTTTACGGGTCGAAATTTTGATTTTCGATATCTCAGCTCTGGAAGGGTCTAGAGCCTCCATTGTTGCACTCAGGTCTAAGTCTTGTGGCCCTCTATCAGAATCCAGAGTTTTGAGAAGATTAGGGATACTTAATTTTTCGCCCCCCCCAAAAAAACGTAAGGGGTAACACTGTCGTTTTTTTTTTCTGGTCGAAATTTTTAATTTCGATATCTCAGCTCTGGAAGGGTCTAGAGCCTCCATTGTTGCACTCAGGTCTAAGTCTCATGGCCCTCTATCAGAATCCAGAGTTTTGAGAAGATTGGGGATACTTATTTTTTCGCCCCCCCAAAAAAACGTAAGGGGTAACACTGTCGTTTTTTTTTACGGGTCGAAATTTTGATTTTCGATATCTCAGCTCTGGAAGGGTTTAGAGCCTCCATTGTTGCACTCAGGTCTAAGTCTCATGGCCCTCTATCAGAATCCAGAGTTTTGAGAAGATTGAGGATACTTAATTTTTCGCCCAAAAAAAAAAAACGTAAGGGGTAACACTGTCGTTTTTTCTTTCGGGTCGAAATTTTGATTTTCGATATCTCAGCTCTGGAAGGGTCTAGAGCCTCCATTGTTGCACTCAGGTCTAAGTCTTGTGGACCTCTATCAGAATCCAGAGTTTTGAGAAGATTAGGGATACTTAATTTTTCGCCCCCCCAAAAAAAACGTAAGGGGTAACACTGTCGTTTTTTTTACGGGTCGAAATTTTGATTTTCGATATATCAGCTCTGGAAGGATCTAGAGCCTCCATTGTTGCACTCAGGTCTATGTCTCATGGCCCTCTATCAGAATCCAGAGTTTTGAGAAGATTGGGGATACTTAATTTTTCGCCCCAAAAAAAAACGTAAAGGGTAACACTGTCGTTTTTTTTTTCTGGTCGAAATTTTTAATTTCGATATCTCAGCTCTGGGAGGGTCTAGAGCCTCCATTTTTGCACTCAGGTCTAAGGCTCACGGCCCTCTATCAGAATCCAGAGTTTTGAGAAGTTTGGGGATACTTAATTTTTCGCCCAAAAAAAAAAACGTAAGGGGTAACACTGTCGTTTTTTTTTTCTGGTTTAAATTTTGAATTTCGATATCTCAGCTCTGGAAGGGTCTAGAGCCTCCATTGTTGCACTCAGGTCTATGTCTCATGGCCGTCTATCAGAATCCAGAGTTTTGAGAAGATTGGGGATACTTAATTTTTCGCCCAAAAAAAAAAAAAAACGTAAGGGGTAACACTGTCGTTTTTTTTTTCTGGTCGAAATTTTGATTTTCGATATCTCAGCTCTGGAAGGGTCTAGAGCCTCCATTGTTGCACTCAGGTCTATGTCTCATGGCCTTCTATCAGAATCCAGACTTTTGAGAAGATTGGGGATACTTAATTTTTCGCCCAAAAAAAAAACGTAAGGGGTAACACTGTCGTTTTTTTTTCTGGTCGAAATTTTTATATTCGATATCTCAGCTCTGGGAGGGTCTAGAGCCACCATTTTTGCACTTAAGTCTAAGGCTCACGGCCCTCTATCAGAATCCAGAGTTTTGAGAAGTTTGGGGATACTTAATTTTTCGCCCAAAAAAAAAACCGTAAGGGGTAACACTGTCGTTTTTTTTTTTCTGGTCGAAATTTTGAAATTCGATATCTCAGCTCTGGAAGGGTCTAGAGCCTCCATTGTTGCACTCAGGTCTATGTCTAATGGCCGTCTATCAGAATCCTGAGTTTTAAGAAGATTGGGGATACTTAATTTTTCGCCCAAAAAAAAAAAAACGTAAGGGGTAACACTGTCGTTTTTTTTTTCTGGTTGAAATTTTTAATTTCGATATCTCAACTCTGGGAGGGTCTAGAGCCTCCATTTTTGCACTCAGGTCGAAGGCTCATGGCCCTCTATCAGAATCCAGAGTTTTGAGAAGTTTGGGGATACTTTATTTTTCGCCCAAAAAAAAAACCGTAAGGGGTAACACTGTCCTTTTTTTTCTGGTCGAAATTTTGAATTTCGATATCTCAGCTCTGGAAGGGTCTAGAGCCTCCATTGTTGCACTCAGGTCTATGTCTCATGGCCGTCTATCAGAATCCAGAGTTTTGAGAAGATTGGGGATACTTAATTTTTCGCCCCAAAAAAAAAAAAACGTAAGGGGTAACACTGTCGTTTTTTTTTCTGGTCGAAATTTTGATTTTCGATGTCTCAGCTCTAGAAGGGTCTAGAGCCTCCATTTTTGCACTCAGGTCTAAGTCTCATGGCCCTCTATCAGAATCCAGAGTTTTGAGAAGATTGGGGATACTTATTTTTTCGCCCCCCCCAAAAAAAACGTAAGCGGTAACACTGTCGTTTTTTTTTACGGGTCGAAATTTTGATTTTCGATATCTCAGCTCTAGAAAGGGTTTAGAGCCTCCATTGTTGCACTCAGGTCTAAGTCTCATGGCCCTCTATCAGAATCCAGAGTTATGAGAAGATTGAGGATACTTAATTTTTCGCCCCCCCCAAAAAAAACGTAAGGGGTAACACTGTCGTTTTTTTTTTTCGGGTCGAAATTTTGATTTTCGATATCTCAGCTCTAGAAGGGTCTAGAGCCTCCATTGTTGCACTCAGGTCTAAGTCTTGTGGCCCTCTATCAGAATCCAGAGTTTTGAGAAGATTGGGGATACTTAATTTTTTGCCCCCAAAAAAACCGTAAGAGGTAACACTGTCATTTTTTTTTTCGGGTCGAAATTTTGAGTTTCGACATCTCAGCTCTGGAAGGGTCTAGAGCCTCCATTGTTGCACTCAGGTCTATGTCTCATGGCCCTCTATCAGAATCCAGAGTTTTGAGAAGATTGGGGATACTTAATTTTTCGCCCCCCCAAAAAAAACGTAAGGGGTAACACTGTCGTTTTTTTTTCGGGTCGAAATTTTGATTTTCGGTATCTCAGCTCTGGAAGGGTCTAGAGCCTCCATTGTTGCACTCAGGTCTAAGTCTCATGGCCCTCTATCAGAATCCAGAATTTTGAGAAGATTGGGGATACTTAATTTTTCGCCCAAAAAAAAAAAACCGTAAGGGGTAACACTGTCGTTTTTTTTTTCGGGTCGAAATTTTGATTTTCGATATCTCAGCTCTGGAAGGGTCTAGAGCCTCCATTGTTGCACTCAGGTCTAAGTCTCATGGCCGTCTATCAGAATCCAGAGTTTTGAGAAGATTGGGGATACTTAATTTTTCGCCCAAAAAAAAAAAAAACGTAAGGGGTAACACTGTCGTTTTTTTTTTCTGGTCGAAATTTTGATTTTCAATATCTCAGCTCTGGAAGGGTCTAGAGCCTCCATTGTTGCACTCAGGTCTATGTCTCATGGCCTTCTATCAGAATCCAGACTTTTGAGAAGATTGGGGATACTTAATTTTTCGCCCAAAAAAAAAACGTAAGGGGTAACACTGTCGTTTTTTTTTCTGGTCGAAATTTTGATTTTCGATATCTCAGCTCTGGAAGGGTCTAGAGCCTCCATTGTTGCACTCAGGTCTAAGTCTCATGGCCCTCTATCAGAATCCAGAGTTTTGAGAAGATTGGAGATACTTAATTTTTCGCCCCCCCCCCCAAAAAAAACGTAAGGGGTAACACTGTCGTTTTTTTTACGAGTCGAAATTTTGATTTTCGATATATCAGCTCTGGAAGGATCTAGAGCCTCCATTGTTGCACTCAGGTCTATGTCTCATGGCCCTCTATCAGAATCCAGAGTTTTGAGAAGATTGGGGATACTTAATTTTTCGCCCCAAAAAAAAACGTAAGGGGTAACACTGTCGTTTTTTTTTCTGGTAGAAAATTTTAATTTCGATATCTCAGCTCTGGAAGGGTCTAGAGCCTCCATTGTTGCACTCAGGTCTATGTCTCATGGCCGTCTATCAGAATCCAGAGTTTTGAGACGATTGGGGATACTTAATTTTTCGCCCAAAAAAAAAAAAACTTAAGGGGTGACACTGTCGTTTTTTTTTCTGGTCGAAATTTTGATTTTCGATATCTCAGCTCTGGAAGGGTCTAGAGCCTCCATTGTTGCACTCAGGTCTATGTCTCATGGCCTTCTATCAGAATCCAGAGTTTTGAGAATATTGGGGATACTTATTTTTTCGCCCCCCCCAAAAAACGTAAGGGGTAACACTGTCGTTTTTTTTACGGGTCGAAATTTTGATTTTCGATATCTCAGCTCTGGAAGGGTTTAGAGCCTCCATTGTTGCACTCAGGTCTAAGTCTCATGGCCCTCTATCAGAATCCAGAGTTTTGAGAAGATTGGGGATACTTATTTTTTCGCCCCCCCAAAAAAACGTAAGGGGTAACACTGTCGTTTTTTTTACGGGTCGAAATTTTGATTTTCGATATCTCAGCTCTGGAAGGGTTTAGAGCCTCCATTGTTGCACTCAGGTCTAAGTCTCATGGCCCTCTATCAGAATCCAGAGTTTTGAGAAGATTGAGGATACTTAATTTTTCGCCAAAAAAAAAAAACGTAAGGGGTAACACTGTCGTTTTTTCTTTCGGGTCGAAATTTTGATTTTCGATATCTCAGCTCTGGAAGGGTCTAGAGCCTCCATTTTTGCACTCAGGTCTAAGTCTCATGGCCCTCTATCAGAATCCAGAGTTTTGAGAAGATTGGGGATACTTATTTTTTCGCCCCCCCCCCAAAAAAACGTAAGGGGTAACACTGTCGTTTTTTTTTACGGGTCGAAATTTTGATTTTCGATATCTCAGCTCTAGAAAGGGTTTAGAGCCTCCATTGTTGCACTCAGGTCTAAGTCTCATGGCCCTCTATCAGAATCCAGAGTTTTGAGAAGATTGAGGATACTTAATTTTTCGCCCCCCCCAAAAAAAACGTAAGGGGTAACACTGTCGTTTTTTTTTTTCGGGTCGAAATTTTGATTTTCGATATCTCAGCTCTAGAAGGGTCTAGAGCCTCCATTGTTGCACTCAGGTCTAAGTCTTGTGGCCCTCTATCAGAATCCAGAGTTTTGAGAAGATTGGGGATACTTAATTTTTTGCCCCCAAAAAAACCGTAAGAGGTAACACTGTCATTTTTTTTTTCGGGTCGAAATTTTGAGTTTCGACATCTCAGCTCTGGAAGGGTCTAGAGCCTCCATTGTTGCACTCAGGTCTATGTCTCATGGCCCTCTATCAGAATCCAGAGTTTTGAGAAGATTGGGGATACTTAATTTTTCGCCCCCCCAAAAAAAACGTAAGGGGTAACACTGTCGTTTTTTTTTCGGGTCGAAATTTTGATTTTCGGTATCTCAGCTCTGGAAGGGTCTAGAGCCTCCATTGTTGCACTCAGGTCTAAGTCTCATGGCCCTCTATCAGAATCCAGAATTTTGAGAAGATTGGGGATACTTAATTTTTCGCCCAAAAAAAAAAAACCGTAAGGGGTAACACTGTCGTTTTTTTTTTCGGGTCGAAATTTTGATTTTCGATATCTCAGCTCTGGAAGGGTCTAGAGCCTCCATTGTTGCACTCAGGTCTAAGTCTCATGGCCGTCTATCAGAATCCAGAGTTTTGAGAAGATTGGGGATACTTAATTTTTCGCCCAAAAAAAAAAAAAACGTAAGGGGTAACACTGTCGTTTTTTTTTTCTGGTCGAAATTTTGATTTTCAATATCTCAGCTCTGGAAGGGTCTAGAGCCTCCATTGTTGCACTCAGGTCTATGTCTCATGGCCTTCTATCAGAATCCAGACTTTTGAGAAGATTGGGGATACTTAATTTTTCGCCCAAAAAAAAAACGTAAGGGGTAACACTGTCGTTTTTTTTTCTGGTCGAAATTTTGATTTTCGATATCTCAGCTCTGGAAGGGTCTAGAGCCTCCATTGTTGCACTCAGGTCTAAGTCTCATGGCCCTCTATCAGAATCCAGAGTTTTGAGAAGATTGGAGATACTTAATTTTTCGCCCCCCCCCCCAAAAAAAACGTAAGGGGTAACACTGTCGTTTTTTTTACGAGTCGAAATTTTGATTTTCGATATATCAGCTCTGGAAGGATCTAGAGCCTCCATTGTTGCACTCAGGTCTATGTCTCATGGCCCTCTATCAGAATCCAGAGTTTTGAGAAGATTGGGGATACTTAATTTTTCGCCCCAAAAAAAAACGTAAGGGGTAACACTGTCGTTTTTTTTTCTGGTAGAAAATTTTAATTTCGATATCTCAGCTCTGGAAGGGTCTAGAGCCTCCATTGTTGCACTCAGGTCTATGTCTCATGGCCGTCTATCAGAATCCAGAGTTTTGAGACGATTGGGGATACTTAATTTTTCGCCCAAAAAAAAAAAAACTTAAGGGGTGACACTGTCGTTTTTTTTTCTGGTCGAAATTTTGATTTTCGATATCTCAGCTCTGGAAGGGTCTAGAGCCTCCATTGTTGCACTCAGGTCTATGTCTCATGGCCTTCTATCAGAATCCAGAGTTTTGAGAATATTGGGGATACTTATTTTTTCGCCCCCCCAAAAAAACGTAAGGGGTAACACTGTCGTTTTTTTTACGGGTCGAAATTTTGATTTTCGATATCTCAGCTCTGGAAGGGTTTAGAGCCTCCATTGTTGCACTCAGGTCTAAGTCTCATGGCCCTCTATCAGAATCCAGAGTTTTGAGAAGATTGGGGATACTTATTTTTTCGCCCCCCCAAAAAAACGTAAGGGGTAACACTGTCGTTTTTTTTACGGGTCGAAATTTTGATTTTCGATATCTCAGCTCTGGAAGGGTTTAGAGCCTCCATTGTTGCACTCAGGTCTAAGTCTCATGGCCCTCTATCAGAATCCAGAGTTTTGAGAAGATTGAGGATACTTAATTTTTCGCCAAAAAAAAAAAAACGTAAGGGGTAACACTGTCGTTTTTTCTTTCGGGTCGAAATTTTGATTTTCGATATCTCAGCTCTGGAAGGGTCTAGAGCCTCCATTGTTGCACTCAGGTCTAAGTCTTGTGGCCCTCTATCAGAATCCAGAGTTTTGAGAAGATTAGGGATACTTAATTTTTCGCCCCCCCAAAAAAAACGTAAGGGGTAACACTGTCGTTTTTTTTTTTCTGGTCGAAATTTTTAATTTCGATATCTCAGCTCTGGAAGGGTCTAGAGCCTCCATTGTTGCACTCAGGTCTAAGTCTCATGGCCCTCTATCAGAATCCAGAGTTTTGAGAAGATTAGGGATACTTAATTTTTCGCCCCCCCAAAAAAAACGTAAGGGGTAACACTGTCGTTTTTTTTTTCGGGTCGAAATTTTGATTTTCGATATCTCAGCTCTGGAAGGGTCTAGAGCCTCCATTGTTGCACTCAGGTCTAAGTCTTGTGACCCTCTATCAGAATCCAGAGTTTTGAGAAGATTGGGGATACTTAATTTTTTGCCCCCAAAAAAAAAACGTAAGGGGTAACACTGTCGTTTTTTTTTCCGGGTCGAAATTTTGATTTTCGATATCTCAGCTCTGGAAGGGTCTAGAGCCTCCATTGTTGCACTCAGGTCTATGTCTCATGGCCTTCTATCAGAATCCAGAGTTTTGAGAAGATTGGGGATACTTAATTTTTCGCCCAAAAAAAAAACGTAAGGGGTAACACTGTCGTTTTTTTTTTTCTGGTTGAAATGTTTAATTTCGATATCTCAGCTCTGGGAGGGTCTAGAGCCTCCATTTTTGCACTCAGGTCTAAGGCTCACGGCCCTCTATCAGAATCCAGAGTTTTGAGAAGTTTGGGGATACTTAATTTTTCGCCCAAAAAAAAAAAACCGTAAGGGGTAACACTGTCGTTTTTTTTTTCTGGTCGAAATTTTGAATTTCGATATCTCAGCTCTGGAAGGGTCTAGAGCCTCCATTGTTGCACTCAGGTCTATGTCAAATGGCCGTCTATTAGAATCCAGAGTTTTGAGAAGATTGGGGATACTTAACTTTTCGCCCAAAAAAAAAAAAACGTAAGGGGTAACACTGTCGTTTTTTTTTTCTGGTCGAAATTTTGATTTTCGATATCTCAGCTCTGGAAGGGTCTAGAGCCTCCATTGTTGCACTCAGGTCTATGTCTCATGGCCTTCTATCAGAATCCAGAGTTTTGAGAAGATTGGGGATACTTAATTTTTCGCCCAAAGTAACACTGTGGTTTTTTTTTCTGGTCGAAATTTTTAATTTCGATATCTCAGCTCTGGGAGGGTCTAGAGCCTCCATTTTTGCACTCAGGTCTAAGGCTCACGGCCCTCTATCAGAATCCAGAGTTTTGAGAAGTTTGGGGATACTTAATTTTTCGCCCAAAAAAAAAAACGTAAGGGGTAACACTGTCGTTTTTTTTTTCTGGTCGAAATTTTGAATTTCGATATCTCAGCTCTGGAAGGGTCTAGAGCCTCCATTGTTGCACTCAGGTCTATGTCTAATGGCCGTCTATCAGAATCCTGAGTTTTAAGAAGATTGGGGATACTTCATTTTTTGCCCAAAAAAAAAAAAAAAACGTAAGGGGTAACACTGTCGTTTTTTTTTTCTGGTCGAAATTTTGATTTTCGATATCTCAGCTCTGGAAGGGTCTAGAGTCTCCATTGTTGCACTCAGGTCTAAGTCTCATGGCCCTCTATCAGAATCCAGAGTTTTGAGAAGATTGGGGATACTTAATTTTTTGCCAAAAAAAAAAAAAAAACGTAAGGGGTAACACTGTCGTTTTTTTTTTTCTGGTCGAAATTTTGATTTTCGATGTCTCAGCTCCAGAAGGGTCTAGAGCCTCCATTTTTGCACTCAGGTCTAAGTCTCATGGCCCTCTATCAGAATCCAGACTTTTGAGAAGATTGGGGATACTTATTTTTTCGCCCCCCCAAAAAAAACGTAAGGGGTAACACTGTCGTTTTTTTTTACGGGTTGATATTTTGATTTTCGATATCTCAGCTCTGGAAGGGTTTAGAGCCTCCATTGTTGCACTCAGGTCTAAGTCTCATGGCCCTCGATCAGAATCCAGAGTTTTGAGAAGATTAAGGATACTTAATTTTTCGCCCAAAAAAAAAAACGTAAGGGGTAACACTGTTGTTTTTTCTTTCGGGTCGAAATTTTGATTTTCGATATCTCAGCTCTGGAAGGGTCTAGAGCCTCCATTGTTGCACTCAGGTCTAAGTCTTGTGGCCCTCTATCAGAATCCAGAGTTTTGAGAAGATTGGGGATACTTAATTTTTTCGCCCCCAAAAAAAACGTAAGGGGTAACACTGTCGTTTTTTTTTTCTGGTCGAAATTTTTAATTTCGATATCTCAGCTCTGGGAGGGTCTAGAGCCTCCATTTTTGCACTCAGGTCTAAGGCTCACGGCCCTCTATCAGAATCCAGAGTTTTGAGAAGTTTGGGGATACTTAATTTTTCGCCCAAAAAAAAAAAACGTAAGGGGTAACACTGTCGTTTTTTTTTCTGGTTTAAATTTTGAATTTCGATATCTCAGCTCTGGAAGGGTCTAGAGCCTCCATTGTTGCACTCAGGTCTATGTCTCATGGCCGTCTATCAGAATCCAGAGTTTTGAGAAGATTGGGGATACTTAATTTTTCGCCCAAAAAAAAAAAAAACGTAAGGGGTAACACTGTCGTTTTTTTTTTCTGGTCGAAATTTTGATTTTCGATATCTCAGCTCTGGAAGGGTCTAGAGCCTCCATTGTTGCACTCAGGTCTATGTCTCATGGCCTTCTATCAGAATCCAGAGTTTTGAGAAGATTGGGGATACTTAATTTTTCGCCCAAAAAAAAACGTAAGGGGTAACACTGTCGTTTTTTTTTCTGGTCGAAATTTTTAATTTCGATATCTCAGCTCTGGAAGGGTCTAGAGCCTCCATTGTTGCACTCAGGTCTATGTCTCATGGCCGTCTATCAGAATCCAGAGTTTTGAGACGATTGGGGATACTTTATTTTTCGCCCAAAAAAAAAAAAACGCAAGGGGTAACACTGTCGTTTTTTTTTCTGGTCGAAATTTTGATTTTCGATATCTCAGCTCTGGAAGGGTCTAGAGCCTCCATTGTTGCACTCAGGTCTATGTCTCATGGCCTTCTATCAGAATCCAGAGTTTTGAGAAGATTGGGGATACTTAATTTTTCGCCCAAAAAAAAAAACTTAAGGGGTAACACTGTCGTTTTTTTTTCTGGTCGAAATTTTTAATTTCGATATCTCAGCTCTGGGAGGGTCTAGAGCCTCCATTTTTGCACTCAGGTCTAAGGCTCACGGCCCTCTATCAGAATCCAGAGTTTTGAGAAGTTTGGGGATACTTAATTTTTCGCCCAAAAAAAAACCCGTAAGGGGTAACACTGTCGTTTTTTTTTCTGGTCGAAATTTTGAATTTCGATATCTCAGCTCTGGAAGGGTCTAGAGCCTCCATTGTTGCACTCAGGTCTATGTCTAATGGCCGTCTATCAGAATCCTGAGTTTTAAGAAGATTGGGGATACTTAATTTTTCGCCCCAAAAAAAAAAACGTAAGGGGTAACACTGTCGTTTTTTTTTTCTGGTCGAAATTTTGATTTTCGATATCTCAGCTCTGGAAGGGTCTAGAGCCTCCATTGTTGCACTCAGGTCTAAGTCTCATGGCCCTCTATCAGAATCCAGAGTTTTGAGAAGATTAGGGATTCTTAATTTTTCGCCCCCCAAAAAAAACCGTAAGGGCTAACACTGTTGTTTTTTTTACGGGTCGAAATTTTGATTTTTGATATCTCAGCTCTGGAAGGGTCTAGAGCCTCCATTGTTGCACTCAGGTCTAAGTCTCATGGCCCTCTATCAGAATCCAGAGTTTTGAGAAGATTGGGGATACTTATTTTTTCGCCCCCCCAAAAAAACGTAAGGGGTAACACTGTCGTTTTTTTTTACGGGTCAAAATTTTGATTTTCGATATCTCAGCTCTGGAAGGGTTTAGAGCCTCCATTGTTGCACTCAGGTCTAAGTCTCATGGCCCTCTATCAGAATCCAGAGTTTTGAGAAGATTGAGGATACTTAATTTTTCGCCAAAAAAAAAAAACGTAAGGGGTAACACTGTCGTTTTTTCTTTCGGGTCGAAATTTTGATTTTCGATATCTCAGCTCTGGAAGGGTCTAGAGCCTCCATTGTTGCACTCAGGTCTAAGTCTTGTGGCCCTCTATCAGAATCCAGAGTTTTGAGAAGATTAGGGATACTTAATTTTTCGCCCCCCCCAAAAAAACGTAAGGGGTAACACTGTCGTTTTTTCTTTCGGGTCGAAATTTTTATTTTCGATATATCAGCTCTGGAAGGATCTAGAGCCTCCATTGTTGCACTCAGGTCTATGTCTCATGGCCCTCTATCAGAATCCAGAGTTTTGAGAAGATTGGGGATACTTAATTTTTCGCCCCAAAAAAAAACGTAAGGGGTAACACTGTCGTTTTTTTTTTCTGGTCGAAATTTTTAATTTCGATATCTCAGCTCTGGGAGGGTCTAGAGCCTCCATTTTTGCACTCAGGTCTAAGGCTCACGGCCCTCTATCAGAATCCAGAGTTTTGAGAAGTTTGGGGATACTTAATTTTTCGCCCAAAAAAAAAAACGTAAGGGGTAACACTGTCGTTTTTTTTTCTGGTTTAAATTTTGAATTTCGATATCTCAGCTCTGGAAGGGTCTAGAGCCTCCATTGTTGCACTCAGGTCTATGTCTCATGGCCGTCTATCAGAATCCAGAGTTTTGAGAAGATTGGGGATACTTAATTTTTCGCCCAAAAAAAAAAAACGTAAGGGGTAACACTGTCTTTTTTTTTTCTTGTCGAAATTTTGATTTTCGATATCTCAGCTCTGGAAGGGTCTAGAGCCTCCATTGTTGCACTCAGGTCTATGTCTCATGGCCTTCTATCAGAATCCAGAGTTTTGAGAAGATTGGGGATACTTAATTTTTCGCCCAAAAAAAAAAAACGTAAGGGGTAACACTGTCATTTTTTTTTTGGTCGAAATTTTTAATTTCGATATCTCAGCTCTAGGAGGGTCTAGAGCCTCCATTTTTGCACTTAGGTCTAAGGCTCACGGCCCTCTATCAGAATCCAGAGTTTTGAAAAGTTTGGGGATACTTAATTTTTCGCCCAAAAAAAAACCGTAAGGGGTAACACTGTCGTTTTTTTTTTCTGGTCGAAATTTTGAATTTCGATATCTCAGCTCTGGAAGGGTCTAGAGCCTCCATTGTTGCACTCAGGTCTAAGTCTCATGGCCCTCTATCAGAATCGTGAGTTTTGAGAAGATTAGGGATACTTAATTTTTCGCCCCAAAAAAAAAACGTAAGGGGTAACACTGTCGTTTTTTTTTCGGGTCGAAATTTTGATTTTCGATATCTCAGCTCTGGAAGGGTCTAGAGCCTCCATTGTTGCACTCAGGTCTATGTCTCATGGCCGTCTATTAGAATCCAGAGTTTTGAGAAGATTGGGGATACTTAATTTTTCGCCCAAAAAAAAAAAACGTAAGGGGTAACACTGTCGTTTTTTTTTTCTGGTCGAAATTTTGATTTTCGATATCTCAGCTCTGGAAGGGCCTAGAGCCTCCATTGTTGCACTCAGGTCTATGTCTCATGGCCTTCTATCAGAATCCAGAGTTTTGAGAAGATTGGGGATACTTAATTTTTCGCCCAAAAAAAAAAACGTAAGGGGTAACACTGTGGTTTTTTTTTCTGGTCGAAATTTTTAATTTCGATATCTCAGCTCTGGGAGGGTCTAGAGCCTCAATTTTTGCACTCAGGTCTAAGGCTCACGGCCCTCTATCAGAATCCAGAGTTTTGAGAAGTTTGGGGATACTTAATTTTTCGCCCCAAAAAAAAAACCGTAAGGGGTAACACTGTCGTTTTTTTTTTTCTGGTCGAAATTTTGAATTTCGATATCTCAGCTCTGGAAGGGTCTAGAGCCTCCATTGTTGCACTCAGGTCTATGTCTAATGGCCGTCTATCAGAATCCTGAGTTTTAAGAAGATTGGGGATACTTAATTTTTCGCCCCAAAAAAAAAACGTAAGGGGTAACACTGTCGTTTTTTTTTCCTGGTCGAAATTTTGATTTTTGATATCTCAGCTCTGGAAGGGTCTAGAGCCTCCATTGTTGCACTCAGGTCTAAGTCTCATGGCCCTCTATCAGAATCCAGAGTTTTGAGAAGATTGGGGATACTTAATTTTTTGCCAAAAAAAAAAAAAACCGTAAGGGGTAACACTGTCGTTTTTTTTTCTGGTCGAAATTTTGATTTTCGATGTCTCAGCTCCAGAAGGGTCTAGAGCCTCCATTTTTGCACTCAGGTCTAAGTCTCATGGCCCTCTATCAGAATCCAGAATTTTGAGAAGATTGGGGATACTTATTTTTTCGCCCCCCCAAAAAAAACGTAAGGGGTAACACTGTCGTTTTTTTTTACGGGTCGAAATTTTGATTTTCGATATCTCAGCTCTGGAAGGGTTTAGAGCCTCCATTGTTGCACTCAGGTCTAAGTCTCATGGCCCTCTATCAGAATCCAGAGTTTTGAGAAGATTGAGGATACTTAATTTTTCGCCCAAAAAAAAAAACGTAAGGGGTAACACTGTCGTTTTTTTTTTCTGGTCGAAATTTTGATTTTCGATATCTCAGCTCTGGAAGGGTCTAGAGCCTCCATTGTTGCACTCAGGTCTATGTCTCATGGCCTTCTATCAGAATCCAGAGTTTTGAGAAGATTGGGGATACTTAATTTTTTGCCAAAAAAAAAAAAAAAACGTAAGGGGTAACACTGTCGTTTTTTTTTTTCTGGTCGAAATTTTGATTTTCGATGTCTCAGCTCCAGAAGGGTCTAGAGCCTCCATTTTTGCACTCAGGTCTAAGTCTCATGGCCCTCTATCAGAATCCAGACTTTTGAGAAGATTGGGGATACTTATTTTTTCGCCCCCCCAAAAAAAACGTAAGGGGTAACACTGTCGTTTTTTTTTACGGGTTGATATTTTGATTTTCGATATCTCAGCTCTGGAAGGGTTTAGAGCCTCCATTGTTGCACTCAGGTCTAAGTCTCATGGCCCTCGATCAGAATCCAGAGTTTTGAGAAGATTAAGGATACTTAATTTTTCGCCCAAAAAAAAAAAACGTAAGGGGTAACACTGTCGTTTTTTCTTTCGGGTCGAAATTTTGATTTTCGATATCTCAGCTCTGGAAGGGTCTAGAGCCTCCATTGTTGCACTCAGGTCTAAGTCTTGTGGCCCTCTATCAGAATCCAGAGTTTTGAGAAGATTGGGGATACTTAATTTTTTCGCCCCCAAAAAAAACGTAAGGGGTAACACTGTCGTTTTTTTTTTTCTGGGCGAAATTTTTAATTTCGATATCTCAGCTCTGGGAGGGTCTAGAGCCTCCATTTTTGCACTCAGGTCTAAGGCTCACGGCCCTCTATCAGAATCCAGAGTTTTGAGAAGTTTGGGGATACTTAATTTTTCGCCCCAAAAAAAAAAACGTAAGGGGTAACACTGTCGTTTTTTTTTTCTGGTTTAAATTTTGAATTTCGATATCTCAGCTCTGGAAGGGTCTAGAGCCTCCATTGTTGCACTCAGGTCTATGTCTCATGGCCGTCTATCAGAATCCAGAGTTTTGAGAAGATTGGGGATACTTAATTTTTCGCCCAAAAAAAAAAAACGTAAGGGGTAACACTGTCGTTTTTTTTTTCTGGTCGAAATTTTGATTTTCGATATCTCAGCTCTGGAAGGGCCTAGAGCCTCCATTGTTGCACTCAGGTCTATGTCTCATGGCCTTCTATCAGAATCCAGAGTTTTGAGAAGATTGGGGATACTTAATTTTTCGCCCAAAAAAAAAAACGTAAGGGGTAACACTGTGGTTTTTTTTTCTGGTCGAAATTTTTAATTTCGATATCTCAGCTCTGGGAGGGTCTAGAGCCTCAATTTTTGCACTCAGGTCTAAGGCTCACGGCCCTCTATCAGAATCCAGAGTTTTGAGAAGTTTGGGGATACTTAATTTTTCGCCCCAAAAAAAAAACCGTAAGGGGTAACACTGTCGTTTTTTTTTTTCTGGTCGAAATTTTGAATTTCGATATCTCAGCTCTGGAAGGGTCTAGAGCCTCCATTGTTGCACTCAGGTCTATGTCTAATGGCCGTCTATCAGAATCCTGAGTTTTAAGAAGATTGGGGATACTTAATTTTTCGCCCCAAAAAAAAAACGTAAGGGGTAACACTGTCGTTTTTTTTTCCTGGTCGAAATTTTGATTTTTGATATCTCAGCTCTGGAAGGGTCTAGAGCCTCCATTGTTGCACTCAGGTCTAAGTCTCATGGCCCTCTATCAGAATCCAGAGTTTTGAGAAGATTGGGGATACTTAATTTTTTGCCAAAAAAAAAAAAAACCGTAAGGGGTAACACTGTCGTTTTTTTTTCTGGTCGAAATTTTGATTTTCGATGTCTCAGCTCCAGAAGGGTCTAGAGCCTCCATTTTTGCACTCAGGTCTAAGTCTCATGGCCCTCTATCAGAATCCAGAATTTTGAGAAGATTGGGGATACTTATTTTTTCGCCCCCCCAAAAAAAACGTAAGGGGTAACACTGTCGTTTTTTTTTACGGGTCGAAATTTTGATTTTCGATATCTCAGCTCTGGAAGGGTTTAGAGCCTCCATTGTTGCACTCAGGTCTAAGTCTCATGGCCCTCTATCAGAATCCAGAGTTTTGAGAAGATTGAGGATACTTAATTTTTCGCCCAAAAAAAAAAACGTAAGGGGTAACACTGTCGTTTTTTTTTTCTGGTCGAAATTTTGATTTTCGATATCTCAGCTCTGGAAGGGTCTAGAGCCTCCATTGTTGCACTCAGGTCTATGTCTCATGGCCTTCTATCAGAATCCAGAGTTTTGAGAAGATTGGGGATACTTAATTTTTTGCCAAAAAAAAAAAAAAAACGTAAGGGGTAACACTGTCGTTTTTTTTTTTCTGGTCGAAATTTTGATTTTCGATGTCTCAGCTCCAGAAGGGTCTAGAGCCTCCATTTTTGCACTCAGGTCTAAGTCTCATGGCCCTCTATCAGAATCCAGACTTTTGAGAAGATTGGGGATACTTATTTTTTCGCCCCCCCAAAAAAAACGTAAGGGGTAACACTGTCGTTTTTTTTTACGGGTTGATATTTTGATTTTCGATATCTCAGCTCTGGAAGGGTTTAGAGCCTCCATTGTTGCACTCAGGTCTAAGTCTCATGGCCCTCGATCAGAATCCAGAGTTTTGAGAAGATTAAGGATACTTAATTTTTCGCCCAAAAAAAAAAAACGTAAGGGGTAACACTGTCGTTTTTTCTTTCGGGTCGAAATTTTGATTTTCGATATCTCAGCTCTGGAAGGGTCTAGAGCCTCCATTGTTGCACTCAGGTCTAAGTCTTGTGGCCCTCTATCAGAATCCAGAGTTTTGAGAAGATTGGGGATACTTAATTTTTTCGCCCCCAAAAAAAACGTAAGGGGTAACACTGTCGTTTTTTTTTTTCTGGGCGAAATTTTTAATTTCGATATCTCAGCTCTGGGAGGGTCTAGAGCCTCCATTTTTGCACTCAGGTCTAAGGCTCACGGCCCTCTATCAGAATCCAGAGTTTTGAGAAGTTTGGGGATACTTAATTTTTCGCCCAAAAAAAAAAAACGTAAGGGGTAACACTGTCGTTTTTTTTTTCTGGTTTAAATTTTGAATTTCGATATCTCAGCTCTGGAAGGGTCTAGAGCCTCCATTGTTGCACTCAGGTCTATGTCTCATGGCCGTCTATCAGAATCCAGAGTTTTGAGAAGATTGGGGATACTTAATTTTTCGCCCAAAAAAAAAAAAACGTAAGGGGTAACACTGTCGTTTTTTTTTTCTGGTCGAAATTTTGATTTTCGATATCTCAGCTCTGGAAGGGTCTAGAGCCTCCATTGTTGCACTCAGGTCTATGTCTCATGGCCTTCTATCAGAATCCAGAGTTTTGAGAAGATTGGGGATACTTAATTTTTCGCCCAAAAAAAAAACGCAAGGGGTAACACTGTCGTTTTTTTTTTCTGGTCGAAATTTTGATTTTCGATATCTCAGCTCTGGAAGGGTCTAGAGCCTCCATTGTTGCACTCAGGTCTATGTCTCATGGCCTTCTATCAGAATCCAGAGTTTTGAGAAGATTGGGGATACTTAATTTTTCGCCCAAAAAAAAAAACTTAAGGGGTAACACTGTCGTTTTTTTTTCTGGTCGAAATTTTTAATTTCGATATCTCAGCTCTGGGAGGGTCTAGAGCCTCCATTTTTGCACTCAGGTCTAAGGCTCACGGCCCTCTATCAGAATCCAGAGTTTTGAGAAGTTTGGGGATACTTAATTTTTCGCCCAAAAAAAAACCCGTAAGGGGTAACACTGTCGTTTTTTTTTCTGGTCGAAATTTTGAATTTCGATATCTCAGCTCTGGAAGGGTCTAGAGCCTCCATTGTTGCACTCAGGTCTATGTCTAATGGCCGTCTATCAGAATCCTGAGTTTTAAGAAGATTGGGGATACTTAATTTTTCGCCCCAAAAAAAAAAACGTAAGGGGTAACACTGTCGTTTTTTTTTTTGGTCGAAATTTTGATTTTCGATATCTCAGCTCTGGAAGGGTCTAGAGCCTCCATTGTTGCACTCAGGTCTAAGTCTCATGGCCCTCTATCAGAATCCAGAGTTTTGAGAAGATTAGGGATTCTTAATTTTTCGCCCCCCAAAAAAAACCGTAAGGGCTAACACTGTTGTTTTTTTTACGGGTCGAAATTTTGATTTTTGATATCTCAGCTCTGGAAGGGTCTAGAGCCTCCATTGTTGCACTCAGGTCTAAGTCTCATGGCCCTCTATCAGAATCCAGAGTTTTGAGAAGATTGGGGATACTTATTTTTTCGCCCCCCCAAAAAAACGTAAGGGGTAACACTGTCGTTTTTTTTTACGGGTCAAAATTTTGATTTTCGATATCTCAGCTCTGGAAGGGTTTAGAGCCTCCATTGTTGCACTCAGGTCTAAGTCTCATGGCCCTCTATCAGAATCCAGAGTTTTGAGAAGATTGAGGATACTTAATTTTTCGCCAAAAAAAAAAAACGTAAGGGGTAACACTGTCGTTTTTTCTTTCGGGTCGAAATTTTGATTTTCGATATCTCAGCTCTGGAAGGGTCTAGAGCCTCCATTGTTGCACTCAGGTCTAAGTCTTGTGGCCCTCTATCAGAATCCAGAGTTTTGAGAAGATTAGGGATACTTAATTTTTCGCCCCCCCAAAAAAAACGTAAGGGGTAACACTGTCGTTTTTTCTTTCGGGTCGAAATTTTTATTTTCGATATATCAGCTCTGGAAGGATCTAGAGCCTCCATTGTTGCACTCAGGTCTATGTCTCATGGCCCTCTATCAGAATCCAGAGTTTTGAGAAGATTGGGGATACTTAATTTTTCGCCCCAAAAAAAAACGTAAGGGGTAACACTGTCGTTTTTTTTTTCTGGTCGAAATTTTTAATTTCGATATCTCAGCTCTGGGAGGGTCTAGAGCCTCCATTTTTGCACTCAGGTCTAAGGCTCACGGCCCTCTATCAGAATCCAGAGTTTTGAGAAGTTTGGGGATACTTAATTTTTCGCCCAAAAAAAAAAACGTAAGGGGTAACACTGTCGTTTTTTTTTTCTGGTTTAAATTTTGAATTTCGATATCTCAGCTCTGGAAGGGTCTAGAGCCTCCATTGTTGCACTCAGGTCTATGTCTCATGGCCGTCTATCAGAATCCAGAGTTTTGAGAAGATTGGGGATACTTAATTTTTCGCCCAAAAAAAAAAAACGTAAGGGGTAACACTGTCTTTTTTTTTTCTTGTCGAAATTTTGATTTTCGATATCTCAGCTCTGGAAGGGTCTAGAGCCTCCATTGTTGCACTCAGGTCTATGTCTCATGGCCTTCTATCAGAATCCAGAGTTTTGAGAAGATTGGGGATACTTAATTTTTCGCCCAAAAAAAAAAAACGTAAGGGGTAACACAGTCATTTTTTTTTTTGGTCGAAATTTTTAATTTCGATATCTCAGCTCTAGGAGGGTCTAGAGCCTCCATTTTTGCACTTAGGTCTAAGGCTCACGGCCCTCTATCAGAATCCAGAGTTTTGAAAAGTTTGGGGATACTTAATTTTTCGCCCAAAAAAAAACCGTAAGGGGTAACACTGTCGTTTTTTTTTTCTGGTCGAAATTTTGAATTTCGATATCTCAGCTCAGGAAGGGTCTAGAGCCTCCATTGTTGCACTCAGGTCTAAGTCTCATGGCCCTCTATCAGAATCCAGAGTTTTGAGAAGATTAGGGATACTTAATTTTTCGCCCCAAAAAAAAAAACGTAAGGGGTAACACTGTCGTTTTTTTTTTCTGGTCGAAATTTTGATTTTCGATATCTCAGCTCTGGAAGGGCCTAGAGCCTCCATTGTTGCACTCAGGTCTATGTCTCATGGCCTTCTATCAGAATCCAGAGTTTTGAGAAGATTGGGGATACTTAATTTTTCGCCCAAAAAAAAAAACGTAAGGGGTAACACTGTGGTTTTTTTTTCTGGTCGAAATTTTTAATTTCGATATCTCAGCTCTGGGAGGGTCTAGAGCCTCAATTTTTGCACTCAGGTCTAAGGCTCACGGCCCTCTATTAGAATCCAGAGTTTTGAGAAGTTTGGGGATACTTAATTTTTCGCCCCAAAAAAAAAACCGTAAGGGGTAACACTGTCGTTTTTTTTTTTCTGGTCGAAATTTTGAATTTCGATATCTCAGCTCTGGAAGGGTCTAGAGCCTCCATTGTTGCACTCAGGTCTATGTCTAATGGCCGTCTATCAGAATCCTGAGTTTTAAGAAGATTGGGTATACTTAATTTTTCGCCCCAAAAAAAAAAAACGTAAGGGGTAACACTGTCGTTTTTTTTTCCTGGTCGAAATTTTGATTTTTGATATCTCAGCTCTGGAAGGGTCTAGAGCCTCCATTGTTGCACTCAGGTCTAAGTCTCATGGCCCTCTATCAGAATCCAGAGTTTTGAGAAGATTGGGGATACTTAATTTTTTGCCAAAAAAAAAAAAACGTAAGGGGTAACACTGTCGTTTTTTTTTCTGGTCGAAATTTTGATTTTCGATGTCTCAGCTTCAGAAGGGTCTAGAGCCTCCATTTTTGCACTCAGGTCTAAGTCTCATGGCCCTCTATCAGAATCCAGAGTTTTGAGAAGATTGGGGATACTTATTTTTTCGCCCCCCCAAAAAAAACGTAAGGGGTAACACTGTCGTTTTTTTTTACGGGTCGAAATTTTGATTTTCGATATCTCAGCTCTGGAAGGGTTTAGAGCCTCCATTGTTGCACTCAGGTCTAAGTCTCATGGCCCTCTATCAGAATCCAGAGTTTTGAGAAGATTGAGGATACTTAATTTTTCGCCCCCCCCAAAAAAAACGTAAGGGGTAACACTGTCGTTTTTTTTTTTCGGGTCGAAATTTTGATTTTCGATATCTCAGCTCTAGAAGGGTCTAGAGCCTCCATTGTTGCACTCAGGTCTAAGTCTTGTGGCCCTCTATCAGAATCCAGAGTTTTGAGAAGATTGGGGATACTTAATTTTTTGCCCCCAAAAAAACCGTAAGAGGTAACACTGTCATTTTTTTTTTCGGGTCGAAATTTTGAGTTTCGACATCTCAGCTCTGGAAGGGTCTAGAGCCTCCATTGTTGCACTCAGGTCTATGTCTCATGGCCCTCTATCAGAATCCAGAGTTTTGAGAAGATTGGGGATACTTAATTTTTCGCCCCCCCAAAAAAAACGTAAGGGGTAACACTGTCGTTTTTTTTTCGGGTCGAAATTTTGATTTTCGGTATCTCAGCTCTGGAAGGGTCTAGAGCCTCCATTGTTGCACTCAGGTCTAAGTCTCATGGCCCTCTATCAGAATCCAGAATTTTGAGAAGATTGGGGATACTTAATTTTTCGCCCAAAAAAAAAAAACGTAAGGGGTAACACTGTCGTTTTTTTTTCGGGTCGAAATTTTGATTTTCGATATCTCAGCTCTGGAAGGGTCTAGAGCCTCCATTGTTGCACTCAGGTCTAAGTCTCATGGCCCTCTATCAGAATCCAGAGTTTTGAGAAGATTGGGGATACTTAATTTTTTGCCCCCCCAAAAAAAATGTAAGGGGTAACACTGTCGGTTTTTTTACGGGTCGAAATTTTGATTTTCGATATATCAGCTCTGGAAGGATCTAGAGCCTCCATTGTTGCACTCAGGTCTATGTCTCATGGCCCTCTATCAGAATGCAGAGTTTTGAGAAGTTTGGGGATACTTAATTTTTCGCCCCAAAACAAAAAGGTAAGGGGTAACACTGTCGTTTTTTTTTTTCTGGTCGAAATTTTTAATTTCGATATCTCAGCTCTGGAAGGGTCTAGAGCCTCCATTGTTGCACTCAGGTCTATGTCTAATGGCCGTCTATCAGAATCCTGAGTTTTAAGAAGATTGGGGATACTTAATTTTTCGCCCCAAAAAAAAAAAAACGTAAGGGGTAACACTGTCGTTTTTTTTTTCTGGTCGAAATTTTGATTTTCGATATCTCAGCTCTGGAAGGGTCTAGACCCTCCATTGTTGCACTCAGGTCTAAGTCTCATGGCCCTCTATCAGAATCCAGAGTTTTGAGAAGATTAGGGTTTCTAAATTTTTCGCCCCCCAAAAAAAAAACGTAAGGGGTAACACTGTCGTTTTTTTTTCTGGTCGAAATTTTGATTTTTGATATCTCAGCTCTGGAAGGGTCTAGAGCCTCCATTGTTGCACTCAGGTCTAAGTCTCATGGCCCTCTATCAGAATCCAGAGTTTTGAGAAGATTGGGGATACTTATTTTATCGCCCCCCCCAAAAAAACGTAAGGGGTAACACTGTCGTTTTTTTTTTACGGGTCGAAATTTTGATTTTCGATATCTCAGCTCTGGAAGGGTTTAGAGCCTCCATTGTTGCACTCAGGTCTAAGTCTCATGGCCCTCTATCAGAATCCAGAGTTTTGAGAAGATTGAGGATACTTAATTTTTCGCCCAAAAAAAAAAAACGTAAGGGGTAACACTGTCGTTTTTTCTTTCGGGTCGAAATTTGATTTTCGATATCTCAGCTCTGGAAGGGTCTAGAGCCTCCATTGTTGCACTCAGGTCTAAGTCTTGTGGCCCTCTATCAGAATCCAGAGTTTTGAGAAGATTAGGGATACTTAATTTTTCGCCCCCCCAAAAAAAACGTAAGGGGTAACACTGTCGTTTTTTTTACGGGTCGAAATTTTGATTTTCGATATATCAGCTCTGGAAGGATCTAGAGCCTCCATTGTTGCACTCAGGTCTATGTCTCATGGCCCTCTATCAGAATCCAGAGTTTTGAGAAGATTGGGGATACTTAATTTTTCGCCCCAAAAAAAAACGTAAGGGGTAACACTGTCGTTTTTTTTTTTCTGGTCGAAATTTTTAATTTCGATATCTCAGCTCTGGGAGGGTCTAGAGCCTCCATTTTTGCACTCAGGTCTAAGGCTCACGGCCCTCTATCAGAATCCAGAGTTTTGAGAAGTTTGGGGATACTTAATTTTTCGCCCAAAAAAAAAAACGTAAGGGGTAACACTGTCGTTTTTTTGTTTCTGGTTTAAATTTTGAATTTCGATATCTCAGCTCTGGAAGGGTCTAGAGCCTCCATTGTTGCACTCAGGTCTATGTCTCATGGCCGTCTATCAGAATCCAGAGTTTTGAGAAGATTGGGGATACTTAATTTTTCGCCCAAAAAAAAAAAAAACGTAAGGGGTAACACTGTCGTTTTTTTTTTTCTGGTCGAAATTTTGATTTTCGATATCTCAGCTCTGGAAGGGTCTAGAGCCTCCATTGTTGCACTCAGGTCTATGTCTCATGGCCTTCTATCAGAATCCAGAGTTTTGAGAAGATTGGGGATACTTAATTTTTCGCCCAAAAAAAAAACGTAAGGGGTAACACTGTCGTTTTTTTTTCTGGTCGAAATTTTGATTTTCGATATCTCAGCTCTGGAAGGGTCTAGAGCCTCCATTGTTGCACTCAGGTCTAAGTCTCATGGCCCTCTATCAGAATCCAGAGTTTTGAGAAGATTGGAGATACTTAATTTTTCGCCCCCCCCCCCAAAAAAAACGTAAGGGGTAACACTGTCGTTTTTTTTACGAGTCGAAATTTTGATTTTCGATATATCAGCTCTGGAAGGATCTAGAGCCTCCATTGTTGCACTCAGGTCTATGTCTCATGGCCCTCTATCAGAATCCAGAGTTTTGAGAAGATTGGGGATACTTAATTTTTCGCCCCAAAAAAAAACGTAAGGGGTAACACTGTCGTTTTTTTTTCTGGTAGAAAATTTTAATTTCGATATCTCAGCTCTGGAAGGGTCTAGAGCCTCCATTGTTGCACTCAGGTCTATGTCTCATGGCCGTCTATCAGAATCCAGAGTTTTGAGACGATTGGGGATACTTAATTTTTCGCCCAAAAAAAAAAAAACTTAAGGGGTGACACTGTCGTTTTTTTTTCTGGTCGAAATTTTGATTTTCGATATCTCAGCTCTGGAAGGGTCTAGAGCCTCCATTGTTGCACTCAGGTCTATGTCTCATGGCCTTCTATCAGAATCCAGAGTTTTGAGAAGATTGGGGATACTTAATTTTTCGCCCAAAAAAAAAAAACTTAAGGGATAACACTGTCGTTTTTTTTTCTGGTCTAAATTTTTAATTTCGATATCTCAGCTCTGGGAGGGTCTAGAGCCTCCATTTTTGCACTCAGGTCTAAGGCTCACGGCCCTCTATCAGAGTCCAGAGTTTTGAGAAGTTTGGGGATACTTAATTTTTCGCCCAAAAAAAACCGTAAGGGGTAACACTGTCGTTTTTTTTTCTGGTCGAAATTTTGAATTTCGATATCTCAGCTCTGGAAGGGTCTAGAGCCTCCATTGTTGCACTCAGGTCTATGTCTAATGGCCGTCTATCAGAATCCTGAGTTTTAAAAAGATTGGGGATACTTAATTTTTCGCCCCAAAAAAAAAAACGTAAGGGGTAACACTGTCGTTTTTTTTTCTGGTCGAAATTTTGATTTTCGATATCTCAGCTCTGGAAGGGTCTAGAGCCTCCATTGTTGCACTCAGGTCTAAGTCTCATGGCCCTCTATCAGAATCCAGAGTTTTGAGAAGATTAGGGATTCTTAATTTTTCGCCCCCCCAAAAAAAACCGTAAGGGCTAACACTGTTGTTTTTTTTACGGGTCGAAATTTTGATTTTTGATATCTCAGCTCTGGAAGGGTCTAGAGCCTCCATTGTTGCACTCAGGTCTAAGTCTCATGGCCCTCTATCAGAATCCAGAGTTTTGAGAAGATTGGGGATACTTATTTTTTCGCCCCCCCAAAAAAACGTAAGGGGTAACACTGTCGTTTTTTTTACGGGTCGAAATTTTGATTTTCGATATCTCAGCTCTGGAAGGGTTTAGAGCCTCCATTGTTGCACTCAGGTCTAAGTCTCATGGCCCTCTATCAGAATCCAGAGTTTTGAGAAGATTGAGGATACTTAATTTTTCGCCAAAAAAAAAAAACGTAAGGGGTAACACTGTCGTTTTTTCTTTCGGGTCGAAATTTTGATTTTCGATATCTCAGCTCTGGAAGGGTCTAGAGCCTCCATTGTTGCACTCAGGTCTAAGTCTTGTGGCCCTCTATCAGAATCCAGAGTTTTGAGAAGATTAGGGATACTTAATTTTTCGCCCCCCCAAAAAAAACGTAAGGGGTAACACTGTCATTTTTTTTTTCTGGTCGAAATTTTTAATTTCGATATCTCAGCTCTGGAAGGGTCTAGAGCCTCCATTGTTGCACTCAGGTCTAAGTCTCATGGCCCTCTATCAGAATCCAGAGTTTTGAGAAGATTAGGGATACTTAATTTTTCGCCCCCCCAAAAAAAACGTAAGGGGTAACACTGTCGTTTTTTTTTCGGGTCGAAATTTTGATTTTCGATATCTCAGCTCTGGAAGGGTCTAGAGCCTCCATTGTTGCACTCAGGTCTAAGTCTTGTGACCCTCTATCAGAATCCAGAGTTTTGAGAAGATTGGGGATACTTAATTTTTTGCCCCCAAAAAAAAAACGTAAGGGGTAACACTGTCGTTTTTTTTTCCGGGTCGAAATTTTGATTTTCGATATCTCAGCTCTGGAAGGGTCTAGAGCCTCCATTGTTGCACTCAGGTCTATGTCTCATGGCCTTCTATCAGAATCCAGAGTTTTGAGAAGATTGGGGATACTTAATTTTTAGCCCAAAAAAAAAACGTAAGGGGTAACACTGTCGTTTTTTTTTTTTCTGGTTGAAATGTTTAATTTCGATATCTCAGCTCTGGGAGGGTCTAGAGCCTCCATTTTTGCACTCAGGTCTAAGGCTCACGGCCCTCTATCAGAATCCAGAGTTTTGAGAAGTTTGGGGATACTTAATTTTTCGCCCAAAAAAAAAAAACCGTAAGGGGTAACACTGTCGTTTTTTTTTCTGGTCGAAATTTTGAATTTCGATATCTCAGCTCTGGAAGGGTCTAGAGCCTCCATTGTTGCACTCAGGTCTATGTCAAATGGCCGTCTATTAGAATCCAGAGTTTTGAGAAGATTGGGGATACTTAACTTTTCGCCCAAAAAAAAAAAAACGTAAGGGGTAACACTGTCGTTTTTTTTTTCTGGTCGAAATTTTGATTTTCGATATCTCAGCTCTGGAAGGGTCTAGAGCCTCCATTGTTGCACTCAGGTCTATGTCTCATGGCCTTCTATCAGAATCCAGAGTTTTGAGAAGATTGGGGATACTTAATTTTTCGCCCAAAGTAACACTGTGGTTTTTTTTTCTGGTCGAAATTTTTAATTTCGATATCTCAGCTCTGGGAGGGTCTAGAGCCTCCATTTTTGCACTCAGGTCTAAGGCTCACGGCCCTCTATCAGAATCCAGAGTTTTGAGAAGTTTGGGGATACTTAATTTTTCGCCCAAAAAAAAAACGTAAGGGGTAACACTGTCGTTTTTTTTTTTCTGGTCGAAATTTTGAATTTCGATATCTCAGCTCTGGAAGGGTCTAGAGCCTCCATTGTTGCACTCAGGTCTATGTCTAATGGCCGTCTATCAGAATCCTGAGTTTTAAGAAGATTGGGGATACTTAATTTTTCGCCCAAAAAAAAAAAACGTAAGGGGTAACACTGTCGTTTTTTTTTCCTGGTCGAAATTTTGATTTTTGATATCTCAGCTCTGGAAGGGTCTAGAGCCTCCATTGTTGCACTTAGGTCTAAGTCTCATGGCCCTCTATCAGAATCCAGAGTTTTGAGAAGATTGGGGATACTTAATTTTTTGCCAAAAAAAAAAAAACGTAAGGGGTAACACTGTCGTTTTTTTTTCTGGTCGAAATTTTGATTTTCGATGTCTCAGCTCCAGAAGGGTCTAGAGCCTCCATTTTTGCACTCAGGTCTAAGTCTCATGGCCCTCTATCAGAATCCAGAGTTTTGAGAAGATTGGGGATACTTATTTTTTCGCCCCCCCAAAAAAAACGTAAGGGGTAACACTGTCGTTTTTTTTTACGGGTCGAAATTTTGATTTTCGATATCTCAGCTCTGGAAGGGTTTAGAGCCTCCATTGTTGCACTCAGGTCTAAGTCTCATGGCCCTCTATCAGAATCCAGAGTTTTGAGAAGATTGAGGATACTTAATTTTTCGCCCAAAAAAAAAACGTAAGGGGTAACACTGTCGTTTTTTTTTTCTGGTCGAAATTTTGATTTTCGATATCTCAGCTCTGGAAGGGTCTAGAGCCTCCATTGTTGCACTCAGGTCTATGTCTCATGGCCTTCTATCAGAATCCAGAGTTTTGAGAAGAATGGGGATACTTAAATTTTCGCCCAAAGTAACACTGTGGTTTTTTTTTCTGGTCGAAATTTTTAATTTCGATATCTCAGCTCTGGGAGGGTCTAGAGCCTCCATTTTTGCACTCAGGTCTAAGGCTCACGGCCCTCTATCAGAATCCAGAGTTTTGAGAAGTTTGGGGATACTTAATTTTTCGCCCAAAAAAAAAAACGTAAGGGGTAACACTGTCGTTTTTTTTTTTCTGGTCGAAATTTTGAATTTCGATATCTCAGCTCTGGAAGGGTCTAGAGCCTCCATTGTTGCACTCAGGTCTATGTCTAATGGCCGTCTATCAGAATCCTGAGTTTTAAGAAGATTGGGGATACTTCATTTTTTGCCCAAAAAAAAAAAAAAAACGTAAGGGGTAACACTGTCGTTTTTTTTTTTCTGGTCGAAATTTTGATTTTCGATATCTCAGCTCTGGAAGGGTCTAGAGTCTCCATTGTTGCACTCAGGTCTAAGTCTCATGGCCCTCTATCAGAATCCAGAGTTTTGAGAAGATTGGGGATACTTAATTTTTTGCCAAAAAAAAAAAAAAAACGTAAGGGGTAACACTGTCGTTTTTTTTTTTCTGGTCGAAATTTTGATTTTCGATGTCTCAGCTCCAGAAGGGTCTAGAGCCTCCATTTTTGCACTCAGGTCTAAGTCTCATGGCCCTCTATCAGAATCCAGACTTTTGAGAAGATTAAGGATACTTAATTTTTCGCCCAAAAAAAAAAAACGTAAGGGGTAACACTGTCGTTTTTTCTTTCGGGTCGAAATTTTGATTTTCGATATCTCAGCTCTGGAAGGGTCTAGAGCCTCCATTGTTGCACTCAGGTCTAAGTCTTGTGGCCCTCTATCAGAATCCAGAGTTTTGAGAAGATTGGGGATACTTAATTTTTTCGCCCCCAAAAAAAACGTAAGGGGTAACACTGTCGTTTTTTTTTTCTGGTCGAAATTTTTAATTTCGATATCTCAGCTCTGGGAGGGTCTAGAGCCTCCATTTTTGCACTCAGGTCTAAGGCTCACGGCCCTCTATCAGAATCCAGAGTTTTGAGAAGTTTGGGGATACTTAATTTTTCGCCCAAAAAAAAAAACGTAAGGGGTAACACTGTCGTTTTTTTTTTTCTGGTTTAAATTTTGAATTTCGATATCTCAGCTCTGGAAGGGTCTAGAGCCTCCATTGTTGCACTCAGGTCTATGTCTCATGGCCGTCTATCAGAATCCAGAGTTTTGAGAAGATTGGGGATACTTAATTTTTCGCCCAAAAAAAAAAAAAACGTAAGGGGTAACACTGTCGTTTTTTTTTTCTGGTCGAAATTTTGATTTTCGATATCTCAGCTCTGGAAGGGTCTAGAGCCTCCATTGTTGCACTCAGGTCTATGTCTCATGGCCTTCTATCAGAATCCAGAGTTTTGAGAAGATTGGGGATACTTAATTTTTCGCCCAAAAAAAAAACGCAAGGGGTAACACTGTCGTTTTTTTTTTCTGGTCGAAATTTTGATTTTCGATATCTCAGCTCTGGAAGGGTCTAGAGCCTCCATTGTTGCACTCAGGTCTATGTCTCATGGCCTTCTATCAGAATCCAGAGTTTTGAGAAGATTGGGGATACTTAATTTTTCGCCCAAAAAAAAAAACTTAAGGGGTAACACTGTCGTTTTTTTTTCTGGTCGAAATTTTTAATTTCGATATCTCAGCTCTGGGAGGGTCTAGAGCCTCCATTTTTGCACTCAGGTCTAAGGCTCACGGCCCTCTATCAGAATCCAGAGTTTTGAGAAGTTTGGGGATACTTAATTTTTCGCCCAAAAAAAAACCCGTAAGGGGTAACACTGTCGTTTTTTTTTCTGGTCGAAATTTTGAATTTCGATATCTCAGCTCTGGAAGGGTCTAGAGCCTCCATTGTTGCACTCAGGTCTATGTCTAATGGCCGTCTATCAGAATCCTGAGTTTTAAGAAGATTGGGGATACTTAATTTTTCGCCCCCAAAAAAAACCGTAAGGGCTAACACTGTTGTTTTTTTTACGGGTCGAAATTTTGATTTTTGATATCTCAGCTCTGGAAGGGTCTATAGCCTCCATTGTTGCACTCAGGTCTAAGTCTCATGGCCCTCTATCAGAATCCAGAGTTTTGAGAAGATTGGGGATACTTATTTTTTCGCCCCCCCAAAAAAACGTAAGGGGTAACACTGTCGTTTTTTTTTACGGGTCAAAATTTTGATTTTCGATATCTCAGCTCTGGAAGGGTTTAGAGCCTCCATTGTTGCACTCAGGTCTAAGTCTCATGGCCCTCTATCAGAATCCAGAGTTTTGAGAAGATTGAGGATACTTAATTTTTCGCCAAAAAAAAAAAACGTAAGGGGTAACACTGTCGTTTTTTCTTTCGGGTCGAAATTTTGATTTTCGATATCTCAGCTCTGGAAGGGTCTAGAGCCTCCATTGTTGCACTCAGGTCTAAGTCTTGTGGCCCTCTATCAGAATCCAGAGTTTTGAGAAGATTAGGGATACTTAATTTTTCGCCCCCCCAAAAAAAACGTAAGGGGTAACACTGTCGTTTTTTCTTTCGGGTCGAAATTTTTATTTTCGATATATCAGCTCTGGAAGGATCTAGAGCCTCCATTGTTGCACTCAGGTCTATGTCTCATGGCCCTCTATCAGAATCCAGAGTTTTGAGAAGATTGGGGATACTTAATTTTTCGCCCCAAAAAAAAACGTAAGGGGTAACACTGTCGTTTTTTTTTTCTGGTCGAAATTTTTAATTTCGATATCTCAGCTCTGGGAGGGTCTAGAGCCTCCATTTTTGCACTCAGGTCTAAGGCTCACGGCCCTCTATCAGAATCCAGAGTTTTGAGAAGTTTGGGGATACTTAATTTTTCGCCCAAAAAAAAAAACGTAAGGGGTAACACTGTCGTTTTTTTTTTCTGGTTTAAATTTTGAATTTCGATATCTCAGCTCTGGAAGGGTCTAGAGCCTCCATTGTTGCACTCAGGTCTATGTCTCATGGCCGTCTATCAGAATCCAGAGTTTTGAGAAGATTGGGGATACTTAATTTTTCGCCCAAAAAAAAAAAACGTAAGGGGTAACACTGTCTTTTTTTTTTCTTGTCGAAATTTTGAGTTTCGATATCTCAGCTCTGGAAGGGTCTAGAGCCTCCATTGTTGCACTCAGGTCTATGTCTCATGGCCTTCTATCAGAATCCAGAGTTTTGAGAAGATTGGGGATACTTAATTTTTCGCCCAAAAAAAAAAAAACGTAAGGGGTAACACAGTCATTTTTTTTTTTGGTCGAAATTTTTAATTTCGATATCTCAGCTCTAGGAGGGTCTAGAGCCTCCATTTTTGCACTTAGGTCTAAGGCTCACGGCCCTCTATCAGAATCCAGAGTTTTGAAAAGTTTGGGGATACTTAATTTTTCGCCCAAAAAAAAACCGTAAGGGGTAACACTGTCGTTTTTTTTTTCTGGTCGAAATTTTGAATTTCGATATCTCAGCTCAGGAAGGGTCTAGAGCCTCCATTGTTGCACTCAGGTCTAAGTCTCATGGCCCTCTATCAGAATCCAGAGTTTTGAGAAGATTAGGGATACTTAATTTTTCGCCCCAAAAAAAAAAACGTAAGGGGTAACACTGTCGTTTTTTTTTCGGGTCGAAATTTTGATTTTCGATATCTCAGCTCTGGAAGGGTCTAGAGCCTCCATTGTTGCACTCAGGTCTATGTCTCATGGCCGTCTATTAGAATCCAGAGTTTTGAGAAGATTGGGGATACTTAATTTTTCGCCCAAAAAAAAAAAACGTAAGGGGTAACACTGTCGTTTTTTTTTTCTGGTCGAAATTTTGATTTTCGATATCTCAGCTCTGGAAGGGCCTAGAGCCTCCATTGTTGCACTCAGGTCTATGTCTCATGGCCTTCTATCAGAATCCAGAGTTTTGAGAAGATTGGGGATACTTAATTTTTCGCCCAAAAAAAAAAACGTAAGGGGTAACACTGTGGTTTTTTTTTCTGGTCGAAATTTTTAATTTCGATATCTCAGCTCTGGGAGGGTCTAGAGCCTCAATTTTTGCACTCAGGTCTAAGGCTCACGGCCCTCTATTAGAATCCTGAGTTTTAAGAAGATTGGGGATACTTAATTTTTCGCCCCCAAAAAAAAAACGTAAGGGGTAACACTGTCGTTTTTTTTTCCTGGTCGAAATTTTGATTTTTGATATCTCAGCTCTGGAAGGGTCTAGAGCCTCCATTGTTGCACTCAGGTCTAAGTCTCATGGCCCTCTATCAGAATCCAGAGTTTTGAGAAGATTGGGGATACTTAATTTTTTGCCAAAAAAAAAAAAAACGTAAGGGGTAACACTGTCGTTTTTTTTTCTGGTCGAAATTTTGATTTTCGATGTCTCAGCTCCAGAAGGGTCTAGAGCCTCCATTTTTGCACTCAGGTCTAAGTCTCATGGCCCTCTATCAGAATCCAGAGTTTTGAGAAGATTGGGGATACTTATTTTTTCGCCCCCCCAAAAAAAACGTAAGGGGTAACACTGTCGTTTTTTTTTACGGGTCGAAATTTTGATTTTCGATATCTCAGCTCTGGAAGGGTTTAGAGCCTCCATTGTTGCACTCAGGTCTAAGTCTCATGGCCCTCTATCAGAATCCAGAGTTTTGAGAAGATTGAGGATACTTAATTTTTCGCCCCCCCCCAAAAAAAACGTAAGGGGTAACACTGTCGTTTTTTTTTTTCGGGTCGAAATTTTGATTTTCGATATCTCAGCTCTAGAAGGGTCTAGAGCCTCCATTGTTGCACTCAGGTCTAAGTCTTGTGGCCCTCTATCAGAATCCAGAGTTTTGAGAAGATTGGGGATACTTAATTTTTTGCCCCCAAAAAAACCGTAAGAGGTAACACTGTCATTTTTTTTTTCGGGTCGAAATTTTGAGTTTCGACATCTCAGCTCTGGAAGGGTCTAGAGCCTCCATTGTTGCACTCAGGTCTATGTCTCATGGCCCTCTATCAGAATCCAGAGTTTGAGAAGATTGGGGATACTTAATTTTTCGCCCCCCCAAAAAAAACGTAAGGGGTAACACTGTCGTTTTTTTTTCGGGTCGAAATTTTGATTTTCGGTATCTCAGCTCTGGAAGGGTCTAGAGCCTCCATTGTTGCACTCAGGTCTAAGTCTCATGGCCCTCTATCAGAATCCAGAATTTTGAGAAGATTGGGGATACTTAATTTTTCGCCCAAAAAAAAAAAACCGTAAGGGGTAACACTGTCGTTTTTTTTTCGGGTCGAAATTTTGATTTTCGATATCTCAGCTCTGGAAGGGTCTAGAGCCTCCATTGTTGCACTCAGGTCTAAGTCTCATGGCCCTCTATCAGAATCCAGAGTTTTGAGAAGATTGGGGATACTTAATTTTTTGCCCCCCCAAAAAAAATGTAAGGGGTAACACTGTCGGTTTTTTTACGGGTCGAAATTTTGATTTTCGATATATCAGCTCTGGAAGGATCTAGAGCCTCCATTGTTGCACTCAGGTCTATGTCTCATGGCCCTCTATCAGAATGCAGAGTTTTGAGAAGTTTGGGGATACTTAATTTTTCGCCCCAAAACAAAAAGGTAAGGGGTAACACTGTCGTTTTTTTTTTTCTGGTCGAAATTTTTAATTTCGATATCTCAGCTCTGGAAGGGTCTAGAGCCTCCATTGTTGCACTCAGGTCTAAGTCTCATGGCCCTCTATCAGAATCCAGAGTTTTGAGAAGATTAGGGTTTCTAAATTTTTCGCCCCCCAAAAAAAAAACGTAAGGGGTAACACTGTCGTTTTTTTTTCTGGTCGAAATTTTGATTTTTGATATCTCAGCTCTGGAAGGGTCTAGAGCCTCCATTGTTGCACTCAGGTCTAAGTCTCATGGCCCTCTATCAGAATCCAGAGTTTTGAGAAGATTGGGGATACTTATTTTTTCGCCCCCCCAAAAAAACGTAAGGGGTAACACTGTCGTTTTTTTTTTACGGGTCGAAATTTTGATTTTCGATATCTCAGCTCTGGAAGGGTTTAGAGCCTCCATTGTTGCACTCAGGTCTAAGTCTCATGGCCCTCTATCAGAATCCAGAGTTTTGAGAAGATTGAGGATACTTAATTTTTCGCCCAAAAAAAAAAAACGTAAGGGGTAACACTGTCGTTTTTTCTTTCGGGTCGAAATTTGATTTTCGATATCTCAGCTCTGGAAGGGTCTAGAGCCTCCATTGTTGCACTCAGGTCTAAGTCTTGTGGCCCTCTATCAGAATCCAGAGTTTTGAGAAGATTAGGGATACTTAATTTTTCGCCCCCCCAAAAAAAACGTAAGGGGTAACACTGTCGTTTTTTTTACGGGTCGAAATTTTGATTTTCGATATATCAGCTCTGGAAGGATCTAGAGCCTCCATTGTTGCACTCAGGTCTATGTCTCATGGCCCTCTATCAGAATCCAGAGTTTTGAGAAGATTGGGGATACTTAATTTTTCGCCCCAAAAAAAAACGTAAGGGGTAACACTGTCGTTTTTTTTTTTCTGGTCGAAATTTTTAATTTCGATATCTCAGCTCTGGGAGGGTCTAGAGCCTCCATTTTTGCACTCAGGTCTAAGGCTCACGGCCCTCTATCAGAATCCAGAGTTTTGAGAAGTTTGGGGATACTTAATTTTTCGCCCAAAAAAAAAAACGTAAGGGGTAACACTGTCGTTTTTTTTTCTGGTTTAAATTTTGAATTTCGATATCTCAGCTCTGGAAGGGTCTAGAGCCTCCATTGTTGCACTCAGGTCTATGTCTCATGGCCGTCTATCAGAATCCAGAGTTTTGAGAAGATTGGGGATACTTAATTTTTCGCCCAAAAAAAAAAAAAACGTAAGGGGTAACACTGTCGTTTTTTTTTTCTGGTCGAAATTTTGATTTTCGATATCTCAGCTCTGGAAGGGTCTAGAGCCTCCATTGTTGCACTCAGGTCTATGTCTCATGGCCTTCTATCAGAATCCAGAGTTTTGAGAAGATTGGGGATACTTAATTTTTCGCCCAAAAAAAAAACGTAAGGGGTAACACTGTCGTTTTTTTTTCTGGTCGAAATTTTGATTTTCGATATCTCAGCTCTGGAAGGGTCTAGAGCCTCCATTGTTGCACTCAGGTCTAAGTCTCATGGCCCTCTATCAGAATCCAGAGTTTTGAGAAGATTGGAGATACTTAATTTTTCGCCCCCCCCCCCAAAAAAAACGTAAGGGGTAACACTGTCGTTTTTTTTACGAGTCGAAATTTTGATTTTCGATATATCAGCTCTGGAAGGATCTAGAGCCTCCATTGTTGCACTCAGGTCTATGTCTCATGGCCCTCTATCAGAATCCAGAGTTTTGAGAAGATTGGGGATACTTAATTTTTCGCCCCAAAAAAAAACGTAAGGGGTAACACTGTCGTTTTTTTTTCTGGTAGAAAATTTTAATTTCGATATCTCAGCTCTGGAAGGGTCTAGAGCCTCCATTGTTGCACTCAGGTCTATGTCTCATGGCCGTCTATCAGAATCCAGAGTTTTGAGACGATTGGGGATACTTAATTTTTCGCCCAAAAAAAAAAAAACTTAAGGGGTGACACTGTCGTTTTTTTTTCTGGTCGAAATTTTGATTTTCGATATCTCAGCTCTGGAAGGGTCTAGAGCCTCCATTGTTGCACTCAGGTCTATGTCTCATGGCCTTCTATCAGAATCCAGAGTTTTGAGAAGATTGGGGATACTTAATTTTTCGCCCAAAAAAAAAAAACTTAAGGGATAACACTGTCGTTTTTTTTTCTGGTCTAAATTTTTAATTTCGATATCTCAGCTCTGGGAGGGTCTAGAGCCTCCATTTTTGCACTCAGGTCTAAGGCTCACGGCCCTCTATCAGAGTCCAGAGTTTTGAGAAGTTTGGGGATACTTAATTTTTCGCCCAAAAAAAACCGTAAGGGGTAACACTGTCGTTTTTTTTTTCTGGTCGAAATTTTGAATTTCGATATCTCAGCTCTGGAAGGGTCTAGAGCCTCCATTGTTGCACTCAGGTCTATGTCTAATGGCCGTCTATCAGAATCCTGAGTTTTAAAAAGATTGGGGATACTTAATTTTTCGCCCCAAAAAAAAAAAACGTAAGGGGTAACACTGTCGTTTTTTTTTCTGGTCGAAATTTTGATTTTCGATATCTCAGCTCTGGAAGGGTCTAGAGCCTCCATTGTTGCACTCAGGTCTAAGTCTCATGGCCCTCTATCAGAATCCAGAGTTTTGAGAAGATTAGGGATTCTTAATTTTTCGCCCCCCAAAAAAAAACCGTAAGGGCTAACACTGTTGTTTTTTTTACGGGTCGAAATTTTGATTTTTGATATCTCAGCTCTGGAAGGGTCTAGAGCCTCCATTGTTGCACTCAGGTCTAAGTCTCATGGCCCTCTATCAGAATCCAGAGTTTTGAGAAGATTGGGGATACTTATTTTTTCGCCCCCCCAAAAAAACGTAAGGGGTAACACTGTCGTTTTTTTTACGGGTCGAAATTTTGATTTTCGATATCTCAGCTCTGGAAGGGTTTAGAGCCTCCATTGTTGCACTCAGGTCTAAGTCTCATGGCCCTCTATCAGAATCCAGAGTTTTGAGAAGATTGAGGATACTTAATTTTTCGCCAAAAAAAAAAAAAACGTAAGGGGTAACACTGTCGTTTTTTCTTTCGGGTCGAAATTTTGATTTTCGATATCTCAGCTCTGGAAGGGTCTAGAGCCTCCATTGTTGCACTCAGGTCTAAGTCTTGTGGCCCTCTATCAGAATCCAGAGTTTTGAGAAGATTAGGGATACTTAATTTTTCGCCCCCCCAAAAAAAACGTAAGGGGTAACACTGTCGTTTTTTTTTTTCTGGTCGAAATTTTTAATTTCGATATCTCAGCTCTGGAAGGGTCTAGAGCCTCCATTGTTGCACTCAGGTCTAAGTCTCATGGCCCTCTATCAGAATCCAGAGTTTTGAGAAGATTAGGGATACTTAATTTTTCGCCCCCCCAAAAAAAACGTAAGGGGTAACACTGTCGTTTTTTGTTCGGGTCGAAATTTTGATTTTCGATATCTCAGCTCTGGAAGGGTCTAGAGCCTCCATTGTTGCACTCAGGTCTAAGTCTTGTGACCCTCTATCAGAATCCAGAGTTTTGAGAAGATTGGGGATACTTAATTTTTTGCCCCCAAAAAAAAAACGTAAGGGGTAACACTGTCGTTTTTTTTTCCGGGTCGAAATTTTGATTTTCGATATCTCAGCTCTGGAAGGGTCTAGAGCCTCCATTGTTGCACTCAGGTCTATGTCTCATGGCCTTCTATCAGAATCCAGAGTTTTGAGAAGATTGGGGATACTTAATTTTTCTCCCAAAAAAAAAAACGTAAGGGGTAACACTGTCGTTTTTTTTTTTCTGGTTGAAATGTTTAATTTCGATATCTCAGCTCTGGGAGGGTCTAGAGCCTCCATTTTTGCACTCAGGTCTAAGGCTCACGGCCCTCTATCAGAATCCAGAGTTTTGAGAAGTTTGGGGATACTTAATTTTTCGCCCAAAAAAAAAAAAAAAAACCGTAAGGGGTAACACTGTCGTTTTTTTTTTCCGGTCGAAATTTTGAATTTCGATATCTCAGCTCTGGAAGGGTCTAGAGCCTCCATTGTTGCACTCAGGTCTATGTCAAATGGCCGTCTATTAGAATCCAGAGTTTTGAGAAGATTGGGGATACTTAACTTTTCGCCCAAAAAAAAAAAAACGTAAGGGGTAACACTGTCGTTTTTTTTTTCTGGTCGAAATTTTGATTTTCGATATCTCAGCTCTGGAAGGGTCTAGAGCCTCCATTGTTGCACTCAGGTCTATGTCTCATGGCCTTCTATCAGAATCCAGAGTTTTGAGAAGATTGGGGATACTTAATTTTTCGCCCAAAGTAACACTGTGGTTTTTTTTTCTGGTCAAAATTTTTAATTTCGATATCTCAGCTCTGGGAGGGTCTAGAGCCTCCATTTTTGCACTCAGGTCTAAGGCTCACGGCCCTCTATCAGAATCCAGAGTTTTGAGAAGTTTGGGGATACTTAATTTTTCGCCCAAAAAAAAAAACGTAAGGGGTAACACTGTCGTTTTTTTTTTTCTGGTCGAAATTTTGAATTTCGATATCTCAGCTCTGGAAGGGTCTAGAGCCTCCATTGTTGCACTCAGGTCTATGTCTAATGGCCGTCTATCAGAATCCTGAGTTTTAAGAAGATTGGGGATACTTAATTTTTCGCCCAAAAAAAAAAAACGTAAGGGGTAACACTGTCGTTTTTTTTTCCTGGTCGAAATTTTGATTTTTGATATCTCAGCTCTGGAAGGGTCTAGAGCCTCCATTGTTGCACTCAGGTCTAAGTCTCATGGCCCTCTATCAGAATCCAGAGTTTTGAGAAGATTGGGGATACTTAATTTTTTGCCAAAAAAAAAAAAAACGTAAGGGGTAACACTGTCGTTTTTTTTTCTGGTCGAAATTTTGATTTTCGATGTCTCAGCTCCAGAAGGGTCTAGAGCCTCCATTTTTGCACTCAGGTCTAAGTCTCATGGCCCTCTATCAGAATCCAGAGTTTTGAGAAGATTGGGGATACTTATTTTTTCGCCCCCCCAAAAAAAACGTAAGGGGTAACACTGTCGTTTTTTTTTACGGGTCGAAATTTTGATTTTCGATATCTCAGCTCTGGAAGGGTTTAGAGCCTCCATTGTTGCACTCAGGTCTAAGTCTCATGGCCCTCTATCAGAATCCAGAGTTTTGAGAAGATTGAGGATACTTAATTTTTCGCCCAAAAAAAAAAACGTAAGGGGTAACACTGTCGTTTTTTTTTTCTGGTCGAAATTTTGATTTTCGATATCTCAGCTCTGGAAGGGTCTAGAGCCTCCATTGTTGCACTCAGGTCTATGTCTCATGGCCTTCTATCAGAATCCAGAGTTTTGAGAAGATTGGGGATACTTAATTTTTCGCCCAAAGTAACACTGTGGTTTTTTTTTCTGGTCGAAATTTTTAATTTCGATATCTCAGCTCTGGGAGGGTCTAGAGCCTCCATTTTTGCACTCAGGTCTAAGGCTCACGGCCCTCTATCAGAATCCAGAGTTTTGAGAAGTTTGGGGATACTTAATTTTTCGCCCAAAAAAAAAAACGTAAGGGGTAACACTGTCGTTTTTTTTTTTCTGGTCGAAATTTTGAATTTCGATATCTCAGCTCTGGAAGGGTCTAGAGCCTCCATTGTTGCACTCAGGTCTATGTCTAATGGCCGTCTATCAGAATCCTGAGTTTTAAGAAGATTGGGGATACTTCATTTTTTGCCCAAAAAAAAAAAAAAAACGTAAGGGGTAACACTGTCGTTTTTTTTTTTCTGGTCGAAATTTTGATTTTCGATATCTCAGCTCTGGAAGGGTCTAGAGTCTCCATTGTTGCACTCAGGTCTAAGTCTCATGGCCCTCTATCAGAATCCAGAGTTTTGAGAAGATTGGGGATACTTAATTTTTTGCCAAAAAAAAAAAAAAAACGTAAGGGGTAACACTGTCGTTTTTTTTTTTCTGGTCGAAATTTTGATTTTCGATGTCTCAGCTCCAGAAGGGTCTAGAGCCTCCATTTTTGCACTCAGGTCTAAGTCTCATGGCCCTCTATCAGAATCCAGACTTTTGAGAAGATTGGGGATACTTATTTTTTCGCCCCCCCAAAAAAAACGTAAGGGGTAACACTGTCGTTTTTTTTACGGGTTGATATTTTGATTTTCGATATCTCAGCTCTGGAAGGGTTTAGAGCCTCCATTGTTGCACTCAGGTCTAAGTCTCATGGCCCTCGATCAGAATCCAGAGTTTTGAGAAGATTAAGGATACTTAATTTTTCGCCCAAAAAAAAAAAACGTAAGGGGTAACACTGTCGTTTTTTCTTTCGGGTCGAAATTTTGATTTTCGATATCTCAGCTCTGGAAGGGTCTAGAGCCTCCATTGTTGCACTCAGGTCTAAGTCTTGTGGCCCTCTATCAGAATCCAGAGTTTTGAGAAGATTGGGGATACTTAATTTTTTCGCCCCCAAAAAAAACGTAAGGGGTAACACTGTCGTTTTTTTTTTCTGGTCGAAATTTTTAATTTCGATATCTCAGCTCTGGGAGGGTCTAGAGCCTCCATTTTTGCACTCAGGTCTAAGGCTCACGGCCCTCTATCAGAATCCAGAGTTTTGAGAAGTTTGGGGATACTTAATTTTTCGCCCAAAAAAAAAAAACGTAAGGGGTAACACTGTCGTTTTTTTTTTCTGGTTTAAATTTTGAATTTCGATATCTCAGCTCTGGAAGGGTCTAGAGCCTCCATTGTTGCACTCAGGTCTATGTCTCATGGCCGTCTATCAGAATCCAGAGTTTTGAGAAGATTGGGGATACTTAATTTTTCGCCCAAAAAAAAAAAAACGTAAGGGGTAACACTGTCGTTTTTTTTTTCTGGTCGAAATTTTGATTTTCGATATCTCAGCTCTGGAAGGGTCTAGAGCCTCCATTGTTGCACTCAGGTCTATGTCTCATGGCCTTCTATCAGAATCCAGAGTTTTGAGAAGATTGGGGATACTTAATTTTTCGCCCAAAAAAAAAACGCAAGGGGTAACACTGTCGTTTTTTTTTTCTGGTCGAAATTTTGATTTTCGATATCTCAGCTCTGGAAGGGTCTAGAGCCTCCATTGTTGCACTCAGGTCTATGTCTCATGGCCTTCTATCAGAATCCAGAGTTTTGAGAAGATTGGGGATACTTAATTTTTCGCCCAAAAAAAAAAAACTTAAGGGGTAACACTGTCGTTTTTTTTTCTGGTCGAAATTTTTAATTTCGATATCTCAGCTCTGGGAGGGTCTAGAGCCTCCATTTTTGCACTCAGGTCTAAGGCTCACGGCCCTCTATCAGAATCCAGAGTTTTGAGAAGTTTGGGGATACTTAATTTTTCGCCCAAAAAAAAACCCGTAAGGGGTAACACTGTCGTTTTTTTTTCTGGTCGAAATTTTGAATTTCGATATCTCAGCTCTGGAAGGGTCTAGAGCCTCCATTGTTGCACTCAGGTCTATGTCTAATGGCCGTCTATCAGAATCCTGAGTTTTAAGAAGATTGGGGATACTTAATTTTTCGCCCCAAAAAAAAAAAAACGTAAGGGGTAACACTGTCGTTTTTTTTTTCTGGTCGAAATTTTGATTTTCGATATCTCAGCTCTGGAAGGGTCTAGACCCTCCATTGTTGCACTCAGGTCTAAGTCTCATGGCCCTCTATCAGAATCCAGAGTTTTGAGAAGATTAGGGTTTCTAAATTTTTCGCCCCCCAAAAAAAAAACGTAAGGGGTAACACTGTCGTTTTTTTTTCTGGTCGAAATTTTGATTTTTGATATCTCAGCTCTGGAAGGGTCTAGAGCCTCCATTGTTGCACTCAGGTCTAAGTCTCATGGCCCTCTATCAGAATCCAGAGTTTTGAGAAGATTGGGGATACTTATTTTATCGCCCCCCCCAAAAAAACGTAAGGGGTAACACTGTCGTTTTTTTTTTACGGGTCGAAATTTTGATTTTCGATATCTCAGCTCTGGAAGGGTTTAGAGCCTCCATTGTTGCACTCAGGTCTAAGTCTCATGGCCCTCTATCAGAATCCAGAGTTTTGAGAAGATTGAGGATACTTAATTTTTCGCCCAAAAAAAAAAAACGTAAGGGGTAACACTGTCGTTTTTTCTTTCGGGTCGAAATTTGATTTTCGATATCTCAGCTCTGGAAGGGTCTAGAGCCTCCATTGTTGCACTCAGGTCTAAGTCTTGTGGCCCTCTATCAGAATCCAGAGTTTTGAGAAGATTAGGGATACTTAATTTTTCGCCCCCCCAAAAAAAACGTAAGGGGTAACACTGTCGTTTTTTTTACGGGTCGAAATTTTGATTTTCGATATATCAGCTCTGGAAGGATCTAGAGCCTCCATTGTTGCACTCAGGTCTATGTCTCATGGCCCTCTATCAGAATCCAGAGTTTTGAGAAGATTGGGGATACTTAATTTTTCGCCCCAAAAAAAAACGTAAGGGGTAACACTGTCGTTTTTTTTTTTCTGGTCGAAATTTTTAATTTCGATATCTCAGCTCTGGGAGGGTCTAGAGCCTCCATTTTTGCACTCAGGTCTAAGGCTCACGGCCCTCTATCAGAATCCAGAGTTTTGAGAAGTTTGGGGATACTTAATTTTTCGCCCAAAAAAAAAAACGTAAGGGGTAACACTGTCGTTTTTTTGTTTCTGGTTTAAATTTTGAATTTCGATATCTCAGCTCTGGAAGGGTCTAGAGCCTCCATTGTTGCACTCAGGTCTATGTCTCATGGCCGTCTATCAGAATCCAGAGTTTTGAGAAGATTGGGGATACTTAATTTTTCGCCCAAAAAAAAAAAAAACGTAAGGGGTAACACTGTCGTTTTTTTTTTTCTGGTCGAAATTTTGATTTTCGATATCTCAGCTCTGGAAGGGTCTAGAGCCTCCATTGTTGCACTCAGGTCTATGTCTCATGGCCTTCTATCAGAATCCAGAGTTTTGAGAAGATTGGGGATACTTAATTTTTCGCCCAAAAAAAAAACGTAAGGGGTAACACTGTCGTTTTTTTTTCTGGTCGAAATTTTGATTTTCGATATCTCAGCTCTGGAAGGGTCTAGAGCCTCCATTGTTGCACTCAGGTCTAAGTCTCATGGCCCTCTATCAGAATCCAGAGTTTTGAGAAGATTGGAGATACTTAATTTTTCGCCCCCCCCCCCAAAAAAAACGTAAGGGGTAACACTGTCGTTTTTTTTACGAGTCGAAATTTTGATTTTCGATATATCAGCTCTGGAAGGATCTAGAGCCTCCATTGTTGCACTCAGGTCTATGTCTCATGGCCCTCTATCAGAATCCAGAGTTTTGAGAAGATTGGGGATACTTAATTTTTCGCCCCAAAAAAAAACGTAAGGGGTAACACTGTCGTTTTTTTTTCTGGTAGAAAATTTTAATTTCGATATCTCAGCTCTGGAAGGGTCTAGAGCCTCCATTGTTGCACTCAGGTCTATGTCTCATGGCCGTCTATCAGAATCCAGAGTTTTGAGACGATTGGGGATACTTAATTTTTCGCCCAAAAAAAAAAAAACTTAAGGGGTGACACTGTCGTTTTTTTTTCTGGTCGAAATTTTGATTTTCGATATCTCAGCTCTGGAAGGGTCTAGAGCCTCCATTGTTGCACTCAGGTCTATGTCTCATGGCCTTCTATCAGAATCCAGAGTTTTGAGAAGATTGGGGATACTTAATTTTTCGCCCAAAAAAAAAAAACTTAAGGGATAACACTGTCGTTTTTTTTTCTGGTCTAAATTTTTAATTTCGATATCTCAGCTCTGGGAGGGTCTAGAGCCTCCATTTTTGCACTCAGGTCTAAGGCTCACGGCCCTCTATCAGAGTCCAGAGTTTTGAGAAGTTTGGGGATACTTAATTTTTCGCCCAAAAAAAACCGTAAGGGGTAACACTGTCGTTTTTTTTTCTGGTCGAAATTTTGAATTTCGATATCTCAGCTCTGGAAGGGTCTAGAGCCTCCATTGTTGCACTCAGGTCTATGTCTAATGGCCGTCTATCAGAATCCTGAGTTTTAAAAAGATTGGGGATACTTAATTTTTCGCCCCAAAAAAAAAAACGTAAGGGGTAACACTGTCGTTTTTTTTTCTGGTCGAAATTTTGATTTTCGATATCTCAGCTCTGGAAGGGTCTAGAGCCTCCATTGTTGCACTCAGGTCTAAGTCTCATGGCCCTCTATCAGAATCCAGAGTTTTGAGAAGATTAGGGATTCTTAATTTTTCGCCCCCCCAAAAAAAACCGTAAGGGCTAACACTGTTGTTTTTTTTACGGGTCGAAATTTTGATTTTTGATATCTCAGCTCTGGAAGGGTCTAGAGCCTCCATTGTTGCACTCAGGTCTAAGTCTCATGGCCCTCTATCAGAATCCAGAGTTTTGAGAAGATTGGGGATACTTATTTTTTCGCCCCCCCAAAAAAACGTAAGGGGTAACACTGTCGTTTTTTTTACGGGTCGAAATTTTGATTTTCGATATCTCAGCTCTGGAAGGGTTTAGAGCCTCCATTGTTGCACTCAGGTCTAAGTCTCATGGCCCTCTATCAGAATCCAGAGTTTTGAGAAGATTGAGGATACTTAATTTTTCGCCAAAAAAAAAAAACGTAAGGGGTAACACTGTCGTTTTTTCTTTCGGGTCGAAATTTTGATTTTCGATATCTCAGCTCTGGAAGGGTCTAGAGCCTCCATTGTTGCACTCAGGTCTAAGTCTTGTGGCCCTCTATCAGAATCCAGAGTTTTGAGAAGATTAGGGATACTTAATTTTTCGCCCCCCCAAAAAAAACGTAAGGGGTAACACTGTCATTTTTTTTTTCTGGTCGAAATTTTTAATTTCGATATCTCAGCTCTGGAAGGGTCTAGAGCCTCCATTGTTGCACTCAGGTCTAAGTCTCATGGCCCTCTATCAGAATCCAGAGTTTTGAGAAGATTAGGGATACTTAATTTTTCGCCCCCCCAAAAAAAACGTAAGGGGTAACACTGTCGTTTTTTTTTCGGGTCGAAATTTTGATTTTCGATATCTCAGCTCTGGAAGGGTCTAGAGCCTCCATTGTTGCACTCAGGTCTAAGTCTTGTGACCCTCTATCAGAATCCAGAGTTTTGAGAAGATTGGGGATACTTAATTTTTTGCCCCCAAAAAAAAAACGTAAGGGGTAACACTGTCGTTTTTTTTTCCGGGTCGAAATTTTGATTTTCGATATCTCAGCTCTGGAAGGGTCTAGAGCCTCCATTGTTGCACTCAGGTCTATGTCTCATGGCCTTCTATCAGAATCCAGAGTTTTGAGAAGATTGGGGATACTTAATTTTTAGCCCAAAAAAAAAACGTAAGGGGTAACACTGTCGTTTTTTTTTTTTCTGGTTGAAATGTTTAATTTCGATATCTCAGCTCTGGGAGGGTCTAGAGCCTCCATTTTTGCACTCAGGTCTAAGGCTCACGGCCCTCTATCAGAATCCAGAGTTTTGAGAAGTTTGGGGATACTTAATTTTTCGCCCAAAAAAAAAAAACCGTAAGGGGTAACACTGTCGTTTTTTTTTCTGGTCGAAATTTTGAATTTCGATATCTCAGCTCTGGAAGGGTCTAGAGCCTCCATTGTTGCACTCAGGTCTATGTCAAATGGCCGTCTATTAGAATCCAGAGTTTTGAGAAGATTGGGGATACTTAACTTTTCGCCCAAAAAAAAAAAAACGTAAGGGGTAACACTGTCGTTTTTTTTTTCTGGTCGAAATTTTGATTTTCGATATCTCAGCTCTGGAAGGGTCTAGAGCCTCCATTGTTGCACTCAGGTCTATGTCTCATGGCCTTCTATCAGAATCCAGAGTTTTGAGAAGATTGGGGATACTTAATTTTTCGCCCAAAGTAACACTGTGGTTTTTTTTTCTGGTCGAAATTTTTAATTTCGATATCTCAGCTCTGGGAGGGTCTAGAGCCTCCATTTTTGCACTCAGGTCTAAGGCTCACGGCCCTCTATCAGAATCCAGAGTTTTGAGAAGTTTGGGGATACTTAATTTTTCGCCCAAAAAAAAAACGTAAGGGGTAACACTGTCGTTTTTTTTTTTCTGGTCGAAATTTTGAATTTCGATATCTCAGCTCTGGAAGGGTCTAGAGCCTCCATTGTTGCACTCAGGTCTATGTCTAATGGCCGTCTATCAGAATCCTGAGTTTTAAGAAGATTGGGGATACTTAATTTTTCGCCCAAAAAAAAAAAACGTAAGGGGTAACACTGTCGTTTTTTTTTCCTGGTCGAAATTTTGATTTTTGATATCTCAGCTCTGGAAGGGTCTAGAGCCTCCATTGTTGCACTTAGGTCTAAGTCTCATGGCCCTCTATCAGAATCCAGAGTTTTGAGAAGATTGGGGATACTTAATTTTTTGCCAAAAAAAAAAAAACGTAAGGGGTAACACTGTCGTTTTTTTTTCTGGTCGAAATTTTGATTTTCGATGTCTCAGCTCCAGAAGGGTCTAGAGCCTCCATTTTTGCACTCAGGTCTAAGTCTCATGGCCCTCTATCAGAATCCAGAGTTTTGAGAAGATTGGGGATACTTATTTTTTCGCCCCCCCAAAAAAAACGTAAGGGGTAACACTGTCGTTTTTTTTTACGGGTCGAAATTTTGATTTTCGATATCTCAGCTCTGGAAGGGTTTAGAGCCTCCATTGTTGCACTCAGGTCTAAGTCTCATGGCCCTCTATCAGAATCCAGAGTTTTGAGAAGATTGAGGATACTTAATTTTTCGCCCAAAAAAAAAACGTAAGGGGTAACACTGTCGTTTTTTTTTTCTGGTCGAAATTTTGATTTTCGATATCTCAGCTCTGGAAGGGTCTAGAGCCTCCATTGTTGCACTCAGGTCTATGTCTCATGGCCTTCTATCAGAATCCAGAGTTTTGAGAAGAATGGGGATACTTAAATTTTCGCCCAAAGTAACACTGTGGTTTTTTTTTCTGGTCGAAATTTTTAATTTCGATATCTCAGCTCTGGGAGGGTCTAGAGCCTCCATTTTTGCACTCAGGTCTAAGGCTCACGGCCCTCTATCAGAATCCAGAGTTTTGAGAAGTTTGGGGATACTTAATTTTTCGCCCAAAAAAAAAAACGTAAGGGGTAACACTGTCGTTTTTTTTTTTCTGGTCGAAATTTTGAATTTCGATATCTCAGCTCTGGAAGGGTCTAGAGCCTCCATTGTTGCACTCAGGTCTATGTCTAATGGCCGTCTATCAGAATCCTGAGTTTTAAGAAGATTGGGGATACTTCATTTTTTGCCCAAAAAAAAAAAAAAAACGTAAGGGGTAACACTGTCGTTTTTTTTTTTCTGGTCGAAATTTTGATTTTCGATATCTCAGCTCTGGAAGGGTCTAGAGTCTCCATTGTTGCACTCAGGTCTAAGTCTCATGGCCCTCTATCAGAATCCAGAGTTTTGAGAAGATTGGGGATACTTAATTTTTTGCCAAAAAAAAAAAAAAACGTAAGGGGTAACACTGTCGTTTTTTTTTTTCTGGTCGAAATTTTGATTTTCGATGTCTCAGCTCCAGAAGGGTCTAGAGCCTCCATTTTTGCACTCAGGTCTAAGTCTCATGGCCCTCTATCAGAATCCAGACTTTTGAGAAGATTAAGGATACTTAATTTTTCGCCCAAAAAAAAAAAACGTAAGGGGTAACACTGTCGTTTTTTCTTTCGGGTCGAAATTTTGATTTTCGATATCTCAGCTCTGGAAGGGTCTAGAGCCTCCATTGTTGCACTCAGGTCTAAGTCTTGTGGTCCTCTATCAGAATCCAGAGTTTTGAGAAGATTGGGGATACTTAATTTTTTCGCCCCCAAAAAAAACGTAAGGGGTAACACTGTCGTTTTTTTTTTCTGGTCGAAATTTTTAATTTCGATATCTCAGCTCTGGGAGGGTCTAGAGCCTCCATTTTTGCACTCAGGTCTAAGGCTCACGGCCCTCTATCAGAATCCAGAGTTTTGAGAAGTTTGGGGATACTTAATTTTTCGCCCAAAAAAAAAAACGTAAGGGGTAACACTGTCGTTTTTTTTTTTCTGGTTTAAATTTTGAATTTCGATATCTCAGCTCTGGAAGGGTCTAGAGCCTCCATTGTTGCACTCAGGTCTATGTCTCATGGCCGTCTATCAGAATCCAGAGTTTTGAGAAGATTGGGGATACTTAATTTTTCGCCCAAAAAAAAAAAAAACGTAAGGGGTAACACTGTCGTTTTTTTTTTCTGGTCGAAATTTTGATTTTCGATATCTCAGCTCTGGAAGGGTCTAGAGCCTCCATTGTTGCACTCAGGTCTATGTCTCATGGCCTTCTATCAGAATCCAGAGTTTTGAGAAGATTGGGGATACTTAATTTTTCGCCCAAAAAAAAAACGCAAGGGGTAACACTGTCGTTTTTTTTTTCTGGTCGAAATTTTGATTTTCGATATCTCAGCTCTGGAAGGGTCTAGAGCCTCCATTGTTGCACTCAGGTCTATGTCTCATGGCCTTCTATCAGAATCCAGAGTTTTGAGAAGATTGGGGATACTTAATTTTTCGCCCAAAAAAAAAAACTTAAGGGGTAACACTGTCGTTTTTTTTTCTGGTCGAAATTTTTAATTTCGATATCTCAGCTCTGGGAGGGTCTAGAGCCTCCATTTTTGCACTCAGGTCTAAGGCTCACGGCCCTCTATCAGAATCCAGAGTTTTGAGAAGTTTGGGGATACTTAATTTTTCGCCCAAAAAAAAACCCGTAAGGGGTAACACTGTCGTTTTTTTTTCTGGTCGAAATTTTGAATTTCGATATCTCAGCTCTGGAAGGGTCTAGAGCCTCCATTGTTGCACTCAGGTCTATGTCTAATGGCCGTCTATCAGAATCCTGAGTTTTAAGAAGATTGGGGATACTTAATTTTTCGCCCCCAAAAAAAACCGTAAGGGCTAACACTGTTGTTTTTTTTACGGGTCGAAATTTTGATTTTTGATATCTCAGCTCTGGAAGGGTCTATAGCCTCCATTGTTGCACTCAGGTCTAAGTCTCATGGCCCTCTATCAGAATCCAGAGTTTTGAGAAGATTGGGGATACTTATTTTTTCGCCCCCCCAAAAAAACGTAAGGGGTAACACTGTCGTTTTTTTTTACGGGTCAAAATTTTGATTTTCGATATCTCAGCTCTGGAAGGGTTTAGAGCCTCCATTGTTGCACTCAGGTCTAAGTCTCATGGCCCTCTATCAGAATCCAGAGTTTTGAGAAGATTGAGGATACTTAATTTTTCGCCAAAAAAAAAAAACGTAAGGGGTAACACTGTCGTTTTTTCTTTCGGGTCGAAATTTTGATTTTCGATATCTCAGCTCTGGAAGGGTCTAGAGCCTCCATTGTTGCACTCAGGTCTAAGTCTTGTGGCCCTCTATCAGAATCCAGAGTTTTGAGAAGATTAGGGATACTTAATTTTTCGCCCCCCCAAAAAAAACGTAAGGGGTAACACTGTCGTTTTTTCTTTCGGGTCGAAATTTTTATTTTCGATATATCAGCTCTGGAAGGATCTAGAGCCTCCATTGTTGCACTCAGGTCTATGTCTCATGGCCCTCTATCAGAATCCAGAGTTTTGAGAAGATTGGGGATACTTAATTTTTCGCCCCAAAAAAAAACGTAAGGGGTAACACTGTCGTTTTTTTTTTCTGGTCGAAATTTTTAATTTCGATATCTCAGCTCTGGGAGGGTCTAGAGCCTCCATTTTTGCACTCAGGTCTAAGGCTCACGGCCCTCTATCAGAATCCAGAGTTTTGAGAAGTTTGGGGATACTTAATTTTTCGCCCAAAAAAAAAAACGTAAGGGGTAACACTGTCGTTTTTTTTTTCTGGTTTAAATTTTGAATTTCGATATCTCAGCTCTGGAAGGGTCTAGAGCCTCCATTGTTGCACTCAGGTCTATGTCTCATGGCCGTCTATCAGAATCCAGAGTTTTGAGAAGATTGGGGATACTTAATTTTTCGCCCAAAAAAAAAAAACGTAAGGGGTAACACTGTCTTTTTTTTTTCTTGTCGAAATTTTGAGTTTCGATATCTCAGCTCTGGAAGGGTCTAGAGCCTCCATTGTTGCACTCAGGTCTATGTCTCATGGCCTTCTATCAGAATCCAGAGTTTTGAGAAGATTGGGGATACTTAATTTTTCGCCCAAAAAAAAAAAAACGTAAGGGGTAACACAGTCATTTTTTTTTTTGGTCGAAATTTTTAATTTCGATATCTCAGCTCTAGGAGGGTCTAGAGCCTCCATTTTTGCACTTAGGTCTAAGGCTCACGGCCCTCTATCAGAATCCAGAGTTTTGAAAAGTTTGGGGATACTTAATTTTTCGCCCAAAAAAAAACCGTAAGGGGTAACACTGTCGTTTTTTTTTTCTGGTCGAAATTTTGAATTTCGATATCTCAGCTCAGGAAGGGTCTAGAGCCTCCATTGTTGCACTCAGGTCTAAGTCTCATGGCCCTCTATCAGAATCCAGAGTTTTGAGAAGATTAGGGATACTTAATTTTTCGCCCCAAAAAAAAAAAACGTAAGGGGTAACACTGTCGTTTTTTTTTCGGGTCGAAATTTTGATTTTCGATATCTCAGCTCTGGAAGGGTCTAGAGCCTCCATTGTTGCACTCAGGTCTATGTCTCATGGCCGTCTATTAGAATCCAGAGTTTTGAGAAGATTGGGGATACTTAATTTTTCGCCCAAAAAAAAAAAACGTAAGGGGTAACACTGTCGTTTTTTTTTTCTGGTCGAAATTTTGATTTTCGATATCTCAGCTCTGGAAGGGCCTAGAGCCTCCATTGTTGCACTCAGGTCTATGTCTCATGGCCTTCTATCAGAATCCAGAGTTTTGAGAAGATTGGGGATACTTAATTTTTCGCCCAAAAAAAAAAACGTAAGGGGTAACACTGTGGTTTTTTTTTCTGGTCGAAATTTTTAATTTCGATATCTCAGCTCTGGGAGGGTCTAGAGCCTCAATTTTTGCACTCAGGTCTAAGGCTCACGGCCCTCTATTAGAATCCTGAGTTTTAAGAAGATTGGGGATACTTAATTTTTCGCCCCCAAAAAAAAAACGTAAGGGGTAACACTGTCGTTTTTTTTTCCTGGTCGAAATTTTGATTTTTGATATCTCAGCTCTGGAAGGGTCTAGAGCCTCCATTGTTGCACTCAGGTCTAAGTCTCATGGCCCTCTATCAGAATCCAGAGTTTTGAGAAGATTGGGGATACTTAATTTTTTGCCAAAAAAAAAAAAAACGTAAGGGGTAACACTGTCGTTTTTTTTTCTGGTCGAAATTTTGATTTTCGATGTCTCAGCTCCAGAAGGGTCTAGAGCCTCCATTTTTGCACTCAGGTCTAAGTCTCATGGCCCTCTATCAGAATCCAGAGTTTTGAGAAGATTGGGGATACTTATTTTTTCGCCCCCCCAAAAAAAACGTAAGGGGTAACACTGTCGTTTTTTTTTACGGGTCGAAATTTTGATTTTCGATATCTCAGCTCTGGAAGGGTTTAGAGCCTCCATTGTTGCACTCAGGTCTAAGTCTCATGGCCCTCTATCAGAATCCAGAGTTTTGAGAAGATTGAGGATACTTAATTTTTCGCCCCCCCCCAAAAAAAACGTAAGGGGTAACACTGTCGTTTTTTTTTTTCGGGTCGAAATTTTGATTTTCGATATCTCAGCTCTAGAAGGGTCTAGAGCCTCCATTGTTGCACTCAGGTCTAAGTCTTGTGGCCCTCTATCAGAATCCAGAGTTTTGAGAAGATTGGGGATACTTAATTTTTTGCCCCCAAAAAAACCGTAAGAGGTAACACTGTCATTTTTTTTTTCGGGTCGAAATTTTGAGTTTCGACATCTCAGCTCTGGAAGGGTCTAGAGCCTCCATTGTTGCACTCAGGTCTATGTCTCATGGCCCTCTATCAGAATCCAGAGTTTGAGAAGATTGGGGATACTTAATTTTTCGCCCCCCCAAAAAAAACGTAAGGGGTAACACTGTCGTTTTTTTTTCGGGTCGAAATTTTGATTTTCGGTATCTCAGCTCTGGAAGGGTCTAGAGCCTCCATTGTTGCACTCAGGTCTAAGTCTCATGGCCCTCTATCAGAATCCAGAATTTTGAGAAGATTGGGGATACTTAATTTTTCGCCCAAAAAAAAAAAACCGTAAGGGGTAACACTGTCGTTTTTTTTTCGGGTCGAAATTTTGATTTTCGATATCTCAGCTCTGGAAGGGTCTAGAGCCTCCATTGTTGCACTCAGGTCTAAGTCTCATGGCCCTCTATCAGAATCCAGAGTTTTGAGAAGATTGGGGATACTTAATTTTTTGCCCCCCCAAAAAAAATGTAAGGGGTAACACTGTCGGTTTTTTTACGGGTCGAAATTTTGATTTTCGATATATCAGCTCTGGAAGGATCTAGAGCCTCCATTGTTGCACTCAGGTCTATGTCTCATGGCCCTCTATCAGAATGCAGAGTTTTGAGAAGTTTGGGGATACTTAATTTTTCGCCCCAAAACAAAAAGGTAAGGGGTAACACTGTCGTTTTTTTTTTTCTGGTCGAAATTTTTAATTTCGATATCTCAGCTCTGGAAGGGTCTAGAGCCTCCATTGTTGCACTCAGGTCTAAGTCTCATGGCCCTCTATCAGAATCCAGAGTTTTGAGAAGATTAGGGTTTCTAAATTTTTCGCCCCCCAAAAAAAAAACGTAAGGGGTAACACTGTCGTTTTTTTTTCTGGTCGAAATTTTGATTTTTGATATCTCAGCTCTGGAAGGGTCTAGAGCCTCCATTGTTGCACTCAGGTCTAAGTCTCATGGCCCTCTATCAGAATCCAGAGTTTTGAGAAGATTGGGGATACTTATTTTTTCGCCCCCCCAAAAAAACGTAAGGGGTAACACTGTCGTTTTTTTTTTACGGGTCGAAATTTTGATTTTCGATATCTCAGCTCTGGAAGGGTTTAGAGCCTCCATTGTTGCACTCAGGTCTAAGTCTCATGGCCCTCTATCAGAATCCAGAGTTTTGAGAAGATTGAGGATACTTAATTTTTCGCCCAAAAAAAAAAAACGTAAGGGGTAACACTGTCGTTTTTTCTTTCGGGTCGAAATTTGATTTTCGATATCTCAGCTCTGGAAGGGTCTAGAGCCTCCATTGTTGCACTCAGGTCTAAGTCTTGTGGCCCTCTATCAGAATCCAGAGTTTTGAGAAGATTAGGGATACTTAATTTTTCGCCCCCCCAAAAAAAACGTAAGGGGTAACACTGTCGTTTTTTTTACGGGTCGAAATTTTGATTTTCGATATATCAGCTCTGGAAGGATCTAGAGCCTCCATTGTTGCACTCAGGTCTATGTCTCATGGCCCTCTATCAGAATCCAGAGTTTTGAGAAGATTGGGGATACTTAATTTTTCGCCCCAAAAAAAAACGTAAGGGGTAACACTGTCGTTTTTTTTTTTCTGGTCGAAATTTTTAATTTCGATATCTCAGCTCTGGGAGGGTCTAGAGCCTCCATTTTTGCACTCAGGTCTAAGGCTCACGGCCCTCTATCAGAATCCAGAGTTTTGAGAAGTTTGGGGATACTTAATTTTTCGCCCAAAAAAAAAAACGTAAGGGGTAACACTGTCGTTTTTTTTTCTGGTTTAAATTTTGAATTTCGATATCTCAGCTCTGGAAGGGTCTAGAGCCTCCATTGTTGCACTCAGGTCTATGTCTCATGGCCGTCTATCAGAATCCAGAGTTTTGAGAAGATTGGGGATACTTAATTTTTCGCCCAAAAAAAAAAAAAACGTAAGGGGTAACACTGTCGTTTTTTTTTTCTGGTCGAAATTTTGATTTTCGATATCTCAGCTCTGGAAGGGTCTAGAGCCTCCATTGTTGCACTCAGGTCTATGTCTCATGGCCTTCTATCAGAATCCAGAGTTTTGAGAAGATTGGGGATACTTAATTTTTCGCCCAAAAAAAAAACGTAAGGGGTAACACTGTCGTTTTTTTTTCTGGTCGAAATTTTGATTTTCGATATCTCAGCTCTGGAAGGGTCTAGAGCCTCCATTGTTGCACTCAGGTCTAAGTCTCATGGCCCTCTATCAGAATCCAGAGTTTTGAGAAGATTGGAGATACTTAATTTTTCGCCCCCCCCCCCAAAAAAAACGTAAGGGGTAACACTGTCGTTTTTTTTACGAGTCGAAATTTTGATTTTCGATATATCAGCTCTGGAAGGATCTAGAGCCTCCATTGTTGCACTCAGGTCTATGTCTCATGGCCCTCTATCAGAATCCAGAGTTTTGAGAAGATTGGGGATACTTAATTTTTCGCCCCAAAAAAAAACGTAAGGGGTAACACTGTCGTTTTTTTTTCTGGTAGAAAATTTTAATTTCGATATCTCAGCTCTGGAAGGGTCTAGAGCCTCCATTGTTGCACTCAGGTCTATGTCTCATGGCCGTCTATCAGAATCCAGAGTTTTGAGACGATTGGGGATACTTAATTTTTCGCCCAAAAAAAAAAAAACTTAAGGGGTGACACTGTCGTTTTTTTTTCTGGTCGAAATTTTGATTTTCGATATCTCAGCTCTGGAAGGGTCTAGAGCCTCCATTGTTGCACTCAGGTCTATGTCTCATGGCCTTCTATCAGAATCCAGAGTTTTGAGAAGATTGGGGATACTTAATTTTTCGCCCAAAAAAAAAAAACTTAAGGGATAACACTGTCGTTTTTTTTTCTGGTCTAAATTTTTAATTTCGATATCTCAGCTCTGGGAGGGTCTAGAGCCTCCATTTTTGCACTCAGGTCTAAGGCTCACGGCCCTCTATCAGAGTCCAGAGTTTTGAGAAGTTTGGGGATACTTAATTTTTCGCCCAAAAAAAACCGTAAGGGGTAACACTGTCGTTTTTTTTTTCTGGTCGAAATTTTGAATTTCGATATCTCAGCTCTGGAAGGGTCTAGAGCCTCCATTGTTGCACTCAGGTCTATGTCTAATGGCCGTCTATCAGAATCCTGAGTTTTAAAAAGATTGGGGATACTTAATTTTTCGCCCCAAAAAAAAAAAACGTAAGGGGTAACACTGTCGTTTTTTTTTCTGGTCGAAATTTTGATTTTCGATATCTCAGCTCTGGAAGGGTCTAGAGCCTCCATTGTTGCACTCAGGTCTAAGTCTCATGGCCCTCTATCAGAATCCAGAGTTTTGAGAAGATTAGGGATTCTTAATTTTTCGCCCCCCAAAAAAAAACCGTAAGGGCTAACACTGTTGTTTTTTTTACGGGTCGAAATTTTGATTTTTGATATCTCAGCTCTGGAAGGGTCTAGAGCCTCCATTGTTGCACTCAGGTCTAAGTCTCATGGCCCTCTATCAGAATCCAGAGTTTTGAGAAGATTGGGGATACTTATTTTTTCGCCCCCCCAAAAAAACGTAAGGGGTAACACTGTCGTTTTTTTTACGGGTCGAAATTTTGATTTTCGATATCTCAGCTCTGGAAGGGTTTAGAGCCTCCATTGTTGCACTCAGGTCTAAGTCTCATGGCCCTCTATCAGAATCCAGAGTTTTGAGAAGATTGAGGATACTTAATTTTTCGCCAAAAAAAAAAAAAACGTAAGGGGTAACACTGTCGTTTTTTCTTTCGGGTCGAAATTTTGATTTTCGATATCTCAGCTCTGGAAGGGTCTAGAGCCTCCATTGTTGCACTCAGGTCTAAGTCTTGTGGCCCTCTATCAGAATCCAGAGTTTTGAGAAGATTAGGGATACTTAATTTTTCGCCCCCCCAAAAAAAACGTAAGGGGTAACACTGTCGTTTTTTTTTTTCTGGTCGAAATTTTTAATTTCGATATCTCAGCTCTGGAAGGGTCTAGAGCCTCCATTGTTGCACTCAGGTCTAAGTCTCATGGCCCTCTATCAGAATCCAGAGTTTTGAGAAGATTAGGGATACTTAATTTTTCGCCCCCCCAAAAAAAACGTAAGGGGTAACACTGTCGTTTTTTGTTCGGGTCGAAATTTTGATTTTCGATATCTCAGCTCTGGAAGGGTCTAGAGCCTCCATTGTTGCACTCAGGTCTAAGTCTTGTGACCCTCTATCAGAATCCAGAGTTTTGAGAAGATTGGGGATACTTAATTTTTTGCCCCCAAAAAAAAAACGTAAGGGGTAACACTGTCGTTTTTTTTTCCGGGTCGAAATTTTGATTTTCGATATCTCAGCTCTGGAAGGGTCTAGAGCCTCCATTGTTGCACTCAGGTCTATGTCTCATGGCCTTCTATCAGAATCCAGAGTTTTGAGAAGATTGGGGATACTTAATTTTTCTCCCAAAAAAAAAAACGTAAGGGGTAACACTGTCGTTTTTTTTTTTCTGGTTGAAATGTTTAATTTCGATATCTCAGCTCTGGGAGGGTCTAGAGCCTCCATTTTTGCACTCAGGTCTAAGGCTCACGGCCCTCTATCAGAATCCAGAGTTTTGAGAAGTTTGGGGATACTTAATTTTTCGCCCAAAAAAAAAAAAAAAAACCGTAAGGGGTAACACTGTCGTTTTTTTTTTCCGGTCGAAATTTTGAATTTCGATATCTCAGCTCTGGAAGGGTCTAGAGCCTCCATTGTTGCACTCAGGTCTATGTCAAATGGCCGTCTATTAGAATCCAGAGTTTTGAGAAGATTGGGGATACTTAACTTTTCGCCCAAAAAAAAAAAAACGTAAGGGGTAACACTGTCGTTTTTTTTTTCTGGTCGAAATTTTGATTTTCGATATCTCAGCTCTGGAAGGGTCTAGAGCCTCCATTGTTGCACTCAGGTCTATGTCTCATGGCCTTCTATCAGAATCCAGAGTTTTGAGAAGATTGGGGATACTTAATTTTTCGCCCAAAGTAACACTGTGGTTTTTTTTTCTGGTCAAAATTTTTAATTTCGATATCTCAGCTCTGGGAGGGTCTAGAGCCTCCATTTTTGCACTCAGGTCTAAGGCTCACGGCCCTCTATCAGAATCCAGAGTTTTGAGAAGTTTGGGGATACTTAATTTTTCGCCCAAAAAAAAAAACGTAAGGGGTAACACTGTCGTTTTTTTTTTTCTGGTCGAAATTTTGAATTTCGATATCTCAGCTCTGGAAGGGTCTAGAGCCTCCATTGTTGCACTCAGGTCTATGTCTAATGGCCGTCTATCAGAATCCTGAGTTTTAAGAAGATTGGGGATACTTAATTTTTCGCCCAAAAAAAAAAAACGTAAGGGGTAACACTGTCGTTTTTTTTTCCTGGTCGAAATTTTGATTTTTGATATCTCAGCTCTGGAAGGGTCTAGAGCCTCCATTGTTGCACTCAGGTCTAAGTCTCATGGCCCTCTATCAGAATCCAGAGTTTTGAGAAGATTGGGGATACTTAATTTTTTGCCAAAAAAAAAAAAACGTAAGGGGTAACACTGTCGTTTTTTTTTCTGGTCGAAATTTTGATTTTCGATGTCTCAGCTCCAGAAGGGTCTAGAGCCTCCATTTTTGCACTCAGGTCTAAGTCTCATGGCCCTCTATCAGAATCCAGAGTTTTGAGAAGATTGGGGATACTTATTTTTTCGCCCCCCCAAAAAAAACGTAAGGGGTAACACTGTCGTTTTTTTTTACGGGTCGAAATTTTGATTTTCGATATCTCAGCTCTGGAAGGGTTTAGAGCCTCCATTGTTGCACTCAGGTCTAAGTCTCATGGCCCTCTATCAGAATCCAGAGTTTTGAGAAGATTGAGGATACTTAATTTTTCGCCCAAAAAAAAAAACGTAAGGGGTAACACTGTCGTTTTTTTTTTCTGGTCGAAATTTTGATTTTCGATATCTCAGCTCTGGAAGGGTCTAGAGCCTCCATTGTTGCACTCAGGTCTATGTCTCATGGCCTTCTATCAGAATCCAGAGTTTTGAGAAGATTGGGGATACTTAATTTTTCGCCCAAAGTAACACTGTGGTTTTTTTTTCTGGTCGAAATTTTTAATTTCGATATCTCAGCTCTGGGAGGGTCTAGAGCCTCCATTTTTGCACTCAGGTCTAAGGCTCACGGCCCTCTATCAGAATCCAGAGTTTTGAGAAGTTTGGGGATACTTAATTTTTCGCCCAAAAAAAAAAACGTAAGGGGTAACACTGTCGTTTTTTTTTTTCTGGTCGAAATTTTGAATTTCGATATCTCAGCTCTGGAAGGGTCTAGAGCCTCCATTGTTGCACTCAGGTCTATGTCTAATGGCCGTCTATCAGAATCCTGAGTTTTAAGAAGATTGGGGATACTTCATTTTTTGCCCAAAAAAAAAAAAAAAACGTAAGGGGTAACACTGTCGTTTTTTTTTTTCTGGTCGAAATTTTGATTTTCGATATCTCAGCTCTGGAAGGGTCTAGAGTCTCCATTGTTGCACTCAGGTCTAAGTCTCATGGCCCTCTATCAGAATCCAGAGTTTTGAGAAGATTGGGGATACTTAATTTTTTGCCAAAAAAAAAAAAAAAACGTAAGGGGTAACACTGTCGTTTTTTTTTTTCTGGTCGAAATTTTGATTTTCGATGTCTCAGCTCCAGAAGGGTCTAGAGCCTCCATTTTTGCACTCAGGTCTAAGTCTCATGGCCCTCTATCAGAATCCAGACTTTTGAGAAGATTGGGGATACTTATTTTTTCGCCCCCCCAAAAAAAACGTAAGGGGTAACACTGTCGTTTTTTTTACGGGTTGATATTTTGATTTTCGATATCTCAGCTCTGGAAGGGTTTAGAGCCTCCATTGTTGCACTCAGGTCTAAGTCTCATGGCCCTCGATCAGAATCCAGAGTTTTGAGAAGATTAAGGATACTTAATTTTTCGCCCAAAAAAAAAAAACGTAAGGGGTAACACTGTCGTTTTTTCTTTCGGGTCGAAATTTTGATTTTCGATATCTCAGCTCTGGAAGGGTCTAGAGCCTCCATTGTTGCACTCAGGTCTAAGTCTTGTGGCCCTCTATCAGAATCCAGAGTTTTGAGAAGATTGGGGATACTTAATTTTTTCGCCCCCAAAAAAAACGTAAGGGGTAACACTGTCGTTTTTTTTTTCTGGTCGAAATTTTTAATTTCGATATCTCAGCTCTGGGAGGGTCTAGAGCCTCCATTTTTGCACTCAGGTCTAAGGCTCACGGCCCTCTATCAGAATCCAGAGTTTTGAGAAGTTTGGGGATACTTAATTTTTCGCCCAAAAAAAAAAAACGTAAGGGGTAACACTGTCGTTTTTTTTTTCTGGTTTAAATTTTGAATTTCGATATCTCAGCTCTGGAAGGGTCTAGAGCCTCCATTGTTGCACTCAGGTCTATGTCTCATGGCCGTCTATCAGAATCCAGAGTTTTGAGAAGATTGGGGATACTTAATTTTTCGCCCAAAAAAAAAAAAACGTAAGGGGTAACACTGTCGTTTTTTTTTTCTGGTCGAAATTTTGATTTTCGATATCTCAGCTCTGGAAGGGTCTAGAGCCTCCATTGTTGCACTCAGGTCTATGTCTCATGGCCTTCTATCAGAATCCAGAGTTTTGAGAAGATTGGGGATACTTAATTTTTCGCCCAAAAAAAAAACGCAAGGGGTAACACTGTCGTTTTTTTTTTCTGGTCGAAATTTTGATTTTCGATATCTCAGCTCTGGAAGGGTCTAGAGCCTCCATTGTTGCACTCAGGTCTATGTCTCATGGCCTTCTATCAGAATCCAGAGTTTTGAGAAGATTGGGGATACTTAATTTTTCGCCCAAAAAAAAAAAACTTAAGGGGTAACACTGTCGTTTTTTTTTCTGGTCGAAATTTTTAATTTCGATATCTCAGCTCTGGGAGGGTCTAGAGCCTCCATTTTTGCACTCAGGTCTAAGGCTCACGGCCCTCTATCAGAATCCAGAGTTTTGAGAAGTTTGGGGATACTTAATTTTTCGCCCAAAAAAAAACCCGTAAGGGGTAACACTGTCGTTTTTTTTTCTGGTCGAAATTTTGAATTTCGATATCTCAGCTCTGGAAGGGTCTAGAGCCTCCATTGTTGCACTCAGGTCTATGTCTAATGGCCGTCTATCAGAATCCTGAGTTTTAAGAAGATTGGGGATACTTAATTTTTCGCCCCAAAAAAAAAAACGTAAGGGGTAACACTGTCGTTTTTTTTTTTGGTCGAAATTTTGATTTTCGATATCTCAGCTCTGGAAGGGTCTAGAGCCTCCATTGTTGCACTCAGGTCTAAGTCTCATGGCCCTCTATCAGAATCCAGAGTTTTGAGAAGATTAGGGATTCTTAATTTTTCGCCCCCCAAAAAAAAACCGTAAGGGCTAACACTGTTGTTTTTTTTACGGGTCGAAATTTTGATTTTTGATATCTCAGCTCTGGAAGGGTCTAGAGCCTCCATTGTTGCACTCAGGTCTAAGTCTCATGGCCCTCTATCAGAATCCAGAGTTTTGAGAAGATTGGGGATACTTATTTTTTCGCCCCCCCAAAAAAACGTAAGGGGTAACACTGTCGTTTTTTTTACGGGTCGAAATTTTGATTTTCGATATCTCAGCTCTGGAAGGGTTTAGAGCCTCCATTGTTGCACTCAGGTCTAAGTCTCATGGCCCTCTATCAGAATCCAGAGTTTTGAGAAGATTGAGGATACTTAATTTTTCGCCAAAAAAAATAAAAAACGTAAGGGGTAACACTGTCGTTTTTTCTTTCGGGTCGAAATTTTGATTTTCGATATCTCAGCTCTGGAAGGGTCTAGAGCCTCCATTGTTGCACTCAGGTCTAAGTCTTGTGGCCCTCTATCAGAATCCAGAGTTTTGAGAAGATTAGGGATACTTAATTTTTCGCCCCCCCAAAAAAAACGTAAGGGGTAACACTGTCGTTTTTTTTTTCTGGTCGAAATTTTTAATTTCGATATCTCAGCTCTGGAAGGGTCTAGAGCCTCCATTGTTGCACTCAGGTCTAAGTCTCATGGCCCTCTATCAGAATCCAGAGTTTTGAGAAGATTAGGGATACTTAATTTTTCGCCCCCCCAAAAAAAACGTAAGGGGTAACACTGTCGTTTTTTGTTCGGGTCGAAATTTTGATTTTCGATATCTCAGCTCTGGAAGGGTCTAGAGCCTCCATTGTTGCACTCAGGTCTAAGTCTTGTGACCCTCTATCAGAATCCAGAGTTTTGAGAAGATTGGGGATACTTAATTTTTTGCCCCCAAAAAAAAAACGTAAGGGGTAACACTGTCGTTTTTTTTTCCGGGTCGAAATTTTGATTTTCGATATCTCAGCTCTGGAAGGGTCTAGAGCCTCCATTGTTGCACTCAGGTCTATGTCTCATGGCCTTCTATCAGAATCCAGAGTTTTGAGAAGATTGGGGATACTTAATTTTTCGCCCAAAAAAAAAAACGTAAGGGGTAACACTGTCGTTTTTTTTTTTCTGGTTGAAATGTTTAATTTCGATATCTCAGCTCTGGGAGGGTCTAGAGCCTCCATTTTTGCACTCAGGTCTAAGGCTCACGGCCCTCTATCAGAATCCAGAGTTTTGAGAAGTTTGGGGATACTTAATTTTTCGCCCAAAAAAAAAAAACCGTAAGGGGTAACACTGTCGTTTTTTTTTTCCGGTCGAAATTTTGAATTTCGATATCTCAGCTCTGGAAGGGTCTAGAGCCTCCATTGTTGCACTCAGGTCTATGTCAAATGGCCGTCTATTAGAATCCAGAGTTTTGAGAAGATTGGGGATACTTAACTTTTCGCCCAAAAAAAAAAAAACGTAAGGGGTAACACTGTCGTTTTTTTTTTCTGGTCGAAATTTTGATTTTCGATATCTCAGCTCTGGAAGGGTCTAGAGCCTCCATTGTTGCACTCAGGTCTATGTCTCATGGCCTTCTATCAGAATCCAGAGTTTTGAGAAGATTGGGGATACTTAATTTTTCGCCCAAAGTAACACTGTGGTTTTTTTTTCTGGTCGAAATTTTTAATTTCGATATCTCAGCTCTGGGAGGGTCTAGAGCCTCCATTTTTGCACTCAGGTCTAAGGCTCACGGCCCTCTATCAGAATCCAGAGTTTTGAGAAGTTTGGGGATACTTAATTTTTCGCCCAAAAAAAAAAACGTAAGGGGTAACACTGTCGTTTTTTTTTTTCTGGTCGAAATTTTGAATTTCGATATCTCAGCTCTGGAAGGGTCTAGAGCCTCCATTGTTGCACTCAGGTCTATGTCTAATGGCCGTCTATCAGAATCCTGAGTTTTAAGAAGATTGGGGATACTTAATTTTTCGCCCAAAAAAAAAAAACGTAAGGGGTAACACTGTCGTTTTTTTTTCCTGGTCGAAATTTTGATTTTTGATATCTCAGCTCTGGAAGGGTCTAGAGCCTCCATTGTTGCACTCAGGTCTAAGTCTCATGGCCATCTATCAGAATCCAGAGTTTTGAGAAGATTGGGGATACTTAATTTTTTGCCAAAAAAAAAAAACGTAAGGGGTAACACTGTCGTTTTTTTTTCTGGTCGAAATTTTGATTTTCGATGTCTCAGCTCCAGAAGGGTCTAGAGCCTCCATTTTTGCACTCAGGTCTAAGTCTCATGGCCCTCTATCAGAATCCAGAGTTTTGAGAAGATTGGGGATACTTATTTTTTCGCCCCCCCAAAAAAAACGTAAGGGGTAACACTGTCGTTTTTTTTTACGGGTCGAAATTTTGATTTTCGATATCTCAGCTCTGGAAGGGTTTAGAGCCTCCATTGTTGCACTCAGGTCTAAGTCTCATGGCCCTCTATCAGAATCCAGAGTTTTGAGAAGATTGAGGATACTTAATTTTTCGCCCAAAAAAAAAAACGTAAGGGGTAACACTGTCGTTTTTTTTTCTGGTCGAAATTTTGAATTTCGATATCTCAGCTCTGGAAGGGTCTAGAGCCTCCATTGTTGCACTCAGGTCTATGTCTAATGGCCGTCTATCAGAATCCTGAGTTTTAAGAAGATTGGGGATACTTAATTTTTCGCCCCAAAAAAAAAAACGTAAGGGGTAACACTGTCGTTTTTTTTTTTGGTCGAAATTTTGATTTTCGATATCTCAGCTCTGGAAGGGTCTAGAGCCTCCATTGTTGCACTCAGGTCTAAGTCTCATGGCCCTCTATCAGAATCCAGAGTTTTGAGAAGATTAGGGATTCTTAATTTTTCGCCCCCCAAAAAAAAACCGTAAGGGCTAACACTGTTGTTTTTTTTACGGGTCGAAATTTTGATTTTTGATATCTCAGCTCTGGAAGGGTCTAGAGCCTCCATTGTTGCACTCAGGTCTAAGTCTCATGGCCCTCTATCAGAATCCAGAGTTTTGAGAAGATTGGGGATACTTATTTTTTCGCCCCCCCAAAAAAACGTAAGGGGTAACACTGTCGTTTTTTTTACGGGTCGAAATTTTGATTTTCGATATCTCAGCTCTGGAAGGGTTTAGAGCCTCCATTGTTGCACTCAGGTCTAAGTCTCATGGCCCTCTATCAGAATCCAGAGTTTTGAGAAGATTGAGGATACTTAATTTTTCGCCAAAAAAAATAAAAAACGTAAGGGGTAACACTGTCGTTTTTTCTTTCGGGTCGAAATTTTGATTTTCGATATCTCAGCTCTGGAAGGGTCTAGAGCCTCCATTGTTGCACTCAGGTCTAAGTCTTGTGGCCCTCTATCAGAATCCAGAGTTTTGAGAAGATTAGGGATACTTAATTTTTCGCCCCCCCAAAAAAAACGTAAGGGGTAACACTGTCGTTTTTTTTTTCTGGTCGAAATTTTTAATTTCGATATCTCAGCTCTGGAAGGGTCTAGAGCCTCCATTGTTGCACTCAGGTCTAAGTCTCATGGCCCTCTATCAGAATCCAGAGTTTTGAGAAGATTAGGGATACTTAATTTTTCGCCCCCCCAAAAAAAACGTAAGGGGTAACACTGTCGTTTTTTGTTCGGGTCGAAATTTTGATTTTCGATATCTCAGCTCTGGAAGGGTCTAGAGCCTCCATTGTTGCACTCAGGTCTAAGTCTTGTGACCCTCTATCAGAATCCAGAGTTTTGAGAAGATTGGGGATACTTAATTTTTTGCCCCCAAAAAAAAAACGTAAGGGGTAACACTGTCGTTTTTTTTTCCGGGTCGAAATTTTGATTTTCGATATCTCAGCTCTGGAAGGGTCTAGAGCCTCCATTGTTGCACTCAGGTCTATGTCTCATGGCCTTCTATCAGAATCCAGAGTTTTGAGAAGATTGGGGATACTTAATTTTTCGCCCAAAAAAAAAAACGTAAGGGGTAACACTGTCGTTTTTTTTTTTCTGGTTGAAATGTTTAATTTCGATATCTCAGCTCTGGGAGGGTCTAGAGCCTCCATTTTTGCACTCAGGTCTAAGGCTCACGGCCCTCTATCAGAATCCAGAGTTTTGAGAAGTTTGGGGATACTTAATTTTTCGCCCAAAAAAAAAAAAACCGTAAGGGGTAACACTGTCGTTTTTTTTTTCCGGTCGAAATTTTGAATTTCGATATCTCAGCTCTGGAAGGGTCTAGAGCCTCCATTGTTGCACTCAGGTCTATGTCAAATGGCCGTCTATTAGAATCCAGAGTTTTGAGAAGATTGGGGATACTTAACTTTTCGCCCAAAAAAAAAAAACGTAAGGGGTAACACTGTCGTTTTTTTTTTCTGGTCGAAATTTTGATTTTCGATATCTCAGCTCTGGAAGGGTCTAGAGCCTCCATTGTTGCACTCAGGTCTATGTCTCATGGCCTTCTATCAGAATCCAGAGTTTTGAGAAGATTGGGGATACTTAATTTTTCGCCCAAAAAAAAAAACGTAAGGGGTAACACTGTCGTTTTTTTTTTTCTGGTTGAAATGTTTAATTTCGATATCTCAGCTCTGGGAGGGTCTAGAGCCTCCATTTTTGCACTCAGGTCTAAGGCTCACGGCCCTCTATCAGAATCCAGAGTTTTGAGAAGTTTGGGGATACTTAATTTTTCGCCCAAAAAAAAAAAAACCGTAAGGGGTAACACTGTCGTTTTTTTTTTCCGGTCGAAATTTTGAATTTCGATATCTCAGCTCTGGAAGGGTCTAGAGCCTCCATTGTTGCACTCAGGTCTATGTCAAATGGCCGTCTATTAGAATCCAGAGTTTTGAGAAGATTGGGGATACTTAACTTTTCGCCCAAAAAAAAAAAACGTAAGGGGTAACACTGTCGTTTTTTTTTTCTGGTCGAAATTTTGATTTTCGATATCTCAGCTCTGGAAGGGTCTAGAGCCTCCATTGTTGCACTCAGGTCTATGTCTCATGGCCTTCTATCAGAATCCAGAGTTTTGAGAAGATTGGGGATACTTAATTTTTCGCCCAAAGTAACACTGTGGTTTTTTTTTCTGGTCGAAATTTTTAATTTCGATATCTCAGCTCTGGGAGGGTCTAGAGCCTCCATTTTTGCACTCAGGTCTAAGGCTCACGGCCCTCTATCAGAATCCAGAGTTTTGAGAAGTTTGGGGATACTTAATTTTTCGCCCAAAAAAAAAAACGTAAGGGGTAACACTGTCGTTTTTTTTTTTCTGGTCGAAATTTTGAATTTCGATATCTCAGCTCTGGAAGGGTCTAGAGCCTCCATTGTTGCACTCAGGTCTATGTCTAATGGCCGTCTATCAGAATCCTGAGTTTTAAGAAGATTGGGGATACTTAATTTTTCGCCCAAAAAAAAAAAACGTAAGGGGTAACACTGTCGTTTTTTTTTCCTGGTCGAAATTTTGATTTTTGATATCTCAGCTCTGGAAGGGTCTAGAGCCTCCATTGTTGCACTCAGGTCTAAGTCTCATGGCCATCTATCAGAATCCAGAGTTTTGAGAAGATTGGGGATACTTAATTTTTTGCCAAAAAAAAAAAACGTAAGGGGTAACACTGTCGTTTTTTTTTCTGGTCGAAATTTTGATTTTCGATGTCTCAGCTCCAGAAGGGTCTAGAGCCTCCATTTTTGCACTCAGGTCTAAGTCTCATGGCCCTCTATCAGAATCCAGAGTTTTGAGAAGATTGGGGATACTTATTTTTTCGCCCCCCCAAAAAAAACGTAAGGGGTAACACTGTCGTTTTTTTTTACGGGTCGAAATTTTGATTTTCGATATCTCAGCTCTGGAAGGGTTTAGAGCCTCCATTGTTGCACTCAGGTCTAAGTCTCATGGCCCTCTATCAGAATCCAGAGTTTTGAGAAGATTGAGGATACTTAATTTTTCGCCCAAAAAAAAAAACGTAAGGGGTAACACTGTCGTTTTTTTTTTCTGGTCGAAATTTTGATTTTCGATATCTCAGCTCTGGAAGGGTCTAGAGCCTCCATTGTTGCACTCAGGTCTATGTCTCATGGCCTTCTATCAGAATCCAGAGTTTTGAGAAGATTGGGGATACTTAATTTTTCGCCCAAAGTAACACTGTGGTTTTTTTTTCTGGTCGAAATTTTTAATTTCGATATCTCAGCTCTGGGAGGGTCTAGAGCCTCCATTTTTGCACTCAGGTCTAAGGCTCACGGCCCTCTATCAGAATCCAGAGTTTTGAGAAGTTTGGGGATACTTAATTTTTCGCCCAAAAAAAAAAACGTAAGGGGTAACACTGTCGTTTTTTTTTTTCTGGTCGAAATTTTGAATTTCGATATCTCAGCTCTGGAAGGGTCTAGAGCCTCCATTGTTGCACTCAGGTCTATGTCTAATGGCCGTCTATCAGAATCCTGAGTTTTAAGAAGATTGGGGATACTTCATTTTTTGCCCAAAAAAAAAAAAAAAACGTAAGGGGTAACACTGTCGTTTTTTTTTTCTGGTCGAAATTTTGATTTTCGATATCTCAGCTCTGGAAGGGTCTAGAGTCTCCATTGTTGCACTCAGGTCTAAGTCTCATGGCCCTCTATCAGAATCCAGAGTTTTGAGAAGATTGGGGATACTTAATTTTTTGCCAAAAAAAAAAAAAAACGTAAGGGGTAACACTGTCGTTTTTTTTTTTCTGGTCGAAATTTTGATTTTCGATGTCTCAGCTCCAGAAGGGTCTAGAGCCTCCATTTTTGCACTCAGGTCTAAGTCTCATGGCCCTCTATCAGAATCCAGACTTTTGAGAAGATTGGGGATACTTATTTTTTCGCCCCCCCAAAAAAAACGTAAGGGGTAACACTGTCGTTTTTTTTACGGGTTGATATTTTGATTTTCGATATCTCAGCTCTGGAAGGGTTTAGAGCCTCCATTGTTGCACTCAGGTCTAAGTCTCATGGCCCTCGATCAGAATCCAGAGTTTTGAGAAGATTAAGGATACTTAATTTTTCGCCCAAAAAAAAAAAACGTAAGGGGTAACACTGTCGTTTTTTCTTTCGGGTCGAAATTTTGATTTTCGATATCTCAGCTCTGGAAGGGTCTAGAGCCTCCATTGTTGCACTCAGGTCTAAGTCTTGTGGCCCTCTATCAGAATCCAGAGTTTTGAGAAGATTGGGGATACTTAATTTTTTCGCCCCCAAAAAAAACGTAAGGGGTAACACTGTCGTTTTTTTTTTCTGGTCGAAATTTTTAATTTCGATATCTCAGCTCTGGGAGGGTCTAGAGCCTCCATTTTTGCACTCAGGTCTAAGGCTCACGGCCCTCTATCAGAATCCAGAGTTTTGAGAAGTTTGGGGATACTTAATTTTTCGCCCAAAAAAAAAAAACGTAAGGGGTAACACTGTCGTTTTTTTTTTTCTGGTTTAAATTTTGAATTTCGATATCTCAGCTCTGGAAGGGTCTAGAGCCTCCATTGTTGCACTCAGGTCTATGTCTCATGGCCGTCTATCAGAATCCAGAGTTTTGAGAAGATTGGGGATACTTAATTTTTCGCCCAAAAAAAAAAAAAACGTAAGGGGTAACACTGTCGTTTTTTTTTTCTGGTCGAAATTTTGATTTTCGATATCTCAGCTCTGGAAGGGTCTAGAGCCTCCATTGTTGCACTCAGGTCTATGTCTCATGGCCTTCTATCAGAATCCAGAGTTTTGAGAAGATTGGGGATACTTAATTTTTCGCCCAAAAAAAAAACGCAAGGGGTAACACTGTCGTTTTTTTTTTCTGGTCGAAATTTTGATTTTCGATATCTCAGCTCTGGAAGGGTCTAGAGCCTCCATTGTTGCACTCAGGTCTATGTCTCATGGCCTTCTATCAGAATCCAGAGTTTTGAGAAGATTGGGGATACTTAATTTTTCGCCCAAAAAAAAAAAACTTAAGGGGTAACACTGTCGTTTTTTTTTCTGGTCGAAATTTTTAATTTCGATATCTCAGCTCTGGGAGGGTCTAGAGCCTCCATTTTTGCACTCAGGTCTAAGGCTCACGGCCCTCTATCAGAATCCAGAGTTTTGAGAAGTTTGGGGATACTTAATTTTTCGCCCAAAAAAAACCCGTAAGGGGTAACACTGTCGTTTTTTTTTCTGGTCGAAATTTTGAATTTCGATATCTCAGCTCTGGAAGGGTCTAGAGCCTCCATTGTTGCACTCAGGTCTATGTCTAATGGCCGTCTATCAGAATCCTGAGTTTTAAGAAGATTGGGGATACTTAATTTTTCGCCCCAAAAAAAAAAACGTAAGGGGTAACACTGTCGTTTTTTTTTTTGGTCGAAATTTTGATTTTCGATATCTCAGCTCTGGAAGGGTCTAGAGCCTCCATTGTTGCACTCAGGTCTAAGTCTCATGGCCCTCTATCAGAATCCAGAGTTTTGAGAAGATTAGGGATTCTTAATTTTTCGCCCCCCAAAAAAAACCGTAAGGGCTAACACTGTTGTTTTTTTTACGGGTCGAAATTTTGATTTTTGATATCTCAGCTCTGGAAGGGTCTAGAGCCTCCATTGTTGCACTCAGGTCTAAGTCTCATGGCCCTCTATCAGAATCCAGAGTTTTGAGAAGATTGGGGATACTTATTTTTTCGCCCCCCCAAAAAAACGTAAGGGGTAACACTGTCGTTTTTTTTTACGGGTCAAAATTTTGATTTTCGATATCTCAGCTCTGGAAGGGTTTAGAGCCTCCATTGTTGCACTCAGGTCTAAGTCTCATGGCCCTCTATCAGAATCCAGAGTTTTGAGAAGATTGAGGATACTTAATTTTTCGCCAAAAAAAAAAAAACGTAAGGGGTAACACTGTCGTTTTTTCTTTCGGGTCGAAATTTTGATTTTCGATATCTCAGCTCTGGAAGGGTCTAGAGCCTCCATTGTTGCACTCAGGTCTAAGTCTTGTGGCCCTCTATCAGAATCCAGAGTTTTGAGAAGATTAGGGATACTTAATTTTTCGCCCCCCCAAAAAAAACGTAAGGGGTAACACTGTCGTTTTTTCTTTCGGGTCGAAATTTTTATTTTCGATATATCAGCTCTGGAAGGATCTAGACTAGAGCCTCCATTGTTGCACTCAGGTCTAAGTCTCATGGCCCTCTATCAGAATCAAGAGTCTTGAGAAGATTGGGGATACTTAATTTTTCGCCCCCCAAAAAAAACGTAAGGAGTAACACTGTCGTTTTTTTTTCTGGTCGAAATTTTGAGTTTCGACATCTCAGCTCTGGAAGGGTCTAGAGCAGGGGTGTCAAACTCAAATACACAGTGGGCCGAGATCAAAAAATTGCTATAAGTCAAGGGCCAGACAGGTTAAACGTTTATTGAAAACTTATTGAAACAACATATTATTATTATGAACCTGAAAACAACAAGGTCTATATATTATTGCCTATAAAAAAACATTAATTAGGAAATAAAAGAAATAAAATTAATAAATCAAATCAGTTTAACTAATTTATTATGGTTATTTACAAAAGTTATTTACTTCAAAGGAAAATCAAATGTCCTATAGCAAGAGAAAAAAAATGCAAAGATGAAAGTCCACCTTTTCAAAGTTCACCTTTCTTCAAATTTGGCTGATTATTTCTGCTGAAAAATGGTCGAGTTTTGGTCTGTACTAATCTGTCACATCGGGGAAAATACCTTTTGAATTATAGACTACCAAACGTTAAAGAGAAGAGTGCAAAAAAAAAAACTGATAAAAGAAGGCGTTTGTGGTTGACAGAGGCACAGCATCAGCAATACGGCACTGACATTGACACTGATGGAGGGGTTTGCATTTGCAACAGTGATGTTTTCTTATTTAATTTTTACAACATGGATATGTGTAGCCACCGCCGCGCTGGACTATATTGCGTATTGAGCAGCAGAACGGTAGGAGGCTGTTATGCGCTCTTGTCAGCAGCGGTTTCAATACATGTTTCATAAATAATATTTTTCTGCTCGTCCGGCACTTTGCAACAACACAGCATTGTTTCGACAGCGACTTGCAGCATGTCTCCTCTAAAACTGATGTTTACATTTTATGTGGCGTGAAAGTCGCATGCCATCCGAAATCCGATCGTTCAGACTGAGGCATATGTCCTGGTTTTGAATAGGATTTCAAACCACATATGAATGTACTAATGTAGCTTGAAACGGATTTCATGTGCTTTTTGGACTGACAATCTGAGTGTAACTTAGCTTATGTCGGAATAAGAAATAGAAGGAAGAATTGCAGTACGGGCTAGAGAAGCTAGCTCATTCGGACCATTACCACATATTAACTTTAGTTTGCCAAAATATTACGCTCTCTCCTGCTTGGTAAGTCCTTCTCTATATTATTTCGCACCTTGTGGCACCAACCAATGTTTTTTTTCTGTGTTTTTTAGTGTAACAATGTGTTCCGTAGTACATACATAGTGCAGTAAATGCTGTTGTTTACATCCGAGTGCCTCCATAATGGCCACTCATCCGGGTTACCGCCCAGAATGTGACGCTTTCGCGGTCATGTTTCCATGGTGACGTGTCATTGCTTGTCACGTGACACAGCGCTCCCACGTAATTTGAACCGATATGCCGGCGGGCCAGCTCTAAAAATAAATAGATTTTGTCATGCGGGCCAAAGATAATTCATTTGCGGGCCGGTTGTGGCCCGCGGGCCTTGAGTTTGACACATGTGATCTAGAGCCTCCATTGTTGCACTCAGGTCTATGTCTAATGGCCGTCTATCAGAATCCTGAGTTTTAAGAAGATTGGGGATACTTAATTTTTCGCCCCAAAAAAAAAAACGTAAGGGGTAACACTGTCGTTTTTTTTTTTGGTCGAAATTTTGATTTTCGATATCTCAGCTCTGGAAGGGTCTAGAGCCTCCATTGTTGCACTCAGGTCTAAGTCTCATGGCCCTCTATCAGAATCCAGAGTTTTGAGAAGATTAGGGATTCTTAATTTTTCGCCCCCCAAAAAAAACCGTAAGGGCTAACACTGTTGTTTTTTTTACGGGTCGAAATTTTGATTTTTGATATCTCAGCTCTGGAAGGGTCTAGAGCCTCCATTGTTGCACTCAGGTCTAAGTCTCATGGCCCTCTATCAGAATCCAGAGTTTTGAGAAGATTGGGGATACTTATTTTTTCGCCCCCCCAAAAAAACGTAAGGGGTAACACTGTCGTTTTTTTTTACGGGTCAAAATTTTGATTTTCGATATCTCAGCTCTGGAAGGGTTTAGAGCCTCCATTGTTGCACTCAGGTCTAAGTCTCATGGCCCTCTATCAGAATCCAGAGTTTTGAGAAGATTGAGGATACTTAATTTTTCGCCAAAAAAAAAAAACGTAAGGGGTAACACTGTCGTTTTTTCTTTCGGGTCGAAATTTTGATTTTCGATATCTCAGCTCTGGAAGGGTCTAGAGCCTCCATTGTTGCACTCAGGTCTAAGTCTTGTGGCCCTCTATCAGAATCCAGAGTTTTGAGAAGATTAGGGATACTTAATTTTTCGCCCCCCCAAAAAAAACGTAAGGGGTAACACTGTCGTTTTTTCTTTCGGGTCGAAATTTTTATTTTCGATATATCAGCTCTGGAAGGATCTAGACTAGAGCCTCCATTGTTGCACTCAGGTCTAAGTCTCATGGCCCTCTATCAGAATCAAGAGTCTTGAGAAGATTGGGGATACTTAATTTTTCGCCCCCAAAAAAAAAACGTAAGGAGTAACACTGTCGTTTTTTTTTCTGGTCGAAATTTTGAGTTTCGACATCTCAGCTCTGGAAGGGTCTAGAGCAGGGGTGTCAAACTCAAATACACAGTGGGCCGAGATCAAAAAATTGCTATAAGTCAAGGGCCAGACAGGTTAAACGTTTATTGAAAACTTATTGAAACAACATATTATTATTATGAACCTGAAAACAACAAGGTCTATATATTATTGCCTATAAAAAAACATTAATTAGGAAATAAAAGAAATAAAATTAATAAATCAAATCAGTTTAACTAATTTATTATGGTTATTTACAAAAGTTATTTACTTCAAAGGAAAATCAAATGTCCTATAGCAAGAGAAAAAAAATGCAAAGATGAAAGTCCACCTTTTCAAAGTTCACCTTTCTTCAAATTTGGCTGATTATTTCTGCTGAAAAATGGTCGAGTTTTGGTCTGTACTAATCTGTCACATCGGGGAAAATACCTTTTGAATTATAGACTACCAAACGTTAAAGAGAAGAGTGCAAAAAAAAAACTGATAAAAGAAGGCGTTTGTGGTTGACAGAGGCACAGCATCAGCAATACGGCACTGACATTGACACTGATGGAGGGGTTTGCATTTGCAACAGTGATGTTTTCTTATTTAATTTTTACAACATGGATATGTGTAGCCACCGCCGCGCTGGACTATATTGCGTATTGAGCAGCAGAACGGTAGGAGGCTGTTATGCGCTCTTGTCAGCAGCGGTTTCAATACATGTTTCATAAATAATATTTTTCTGCTCGTCCGGCACTTTGCAACAACACAGCATTGTTTCGACAGCGACTTGCAGCATGTCTCCTCTAAAACTGATGTTTACATTTTATGTGGCGTGAAAGTCGCATGCCATCCGAAATCCGATCGTTCAGACTGAGGCATATGTCCTGGTTTTGAATAGGATTTCAAACCACATATGAATGTACTAATGTAGCTTGAAACGGATTTCATGTGCTTTTTGGACTGACAATCTGAGTGTAACTTAGCTTATGTCGGAATAAGAAATAGAAGGAAGAATTGCAGTACGGGCTAGAGAAGCTAGCTCATTCGGACCATTACCACATATTAACTTTAGTTTGCCAAAATATTACGCTCTCTCCTGCTTGGTAAGTCCTTCTCTATATTATTTCGCACCTTGTGGCACCAACCAATGTTTTTTTTCTGTGTTTTTTAGTGTAACAATGTGTTCCGTAGTACATACATAGTGCAGTAAATGCTGTTGTTTACATCCGAGTGCCTCCATAATGGCCACTCATCCGGGTTACCGCCCAGAATGTGACGCTTTCGCGGTCATGTTTCCATGGTGACGTGTCATTGCTTGTCACGTGACACAGCGCTCCCACGTAATTTGAACCGATATGCCGGCGGGCCAGCTCTAAAAATAAATAGATTTTGTCATGCGGGCCAAAGATAATTCATTTGCGGGCCGGTTGTGGCCCGCGGGCCTTGAGTTTGACACATGTGATCTAGAGCCTCCATTGTTGCACTCAGGTCTATGTCTCATGGCCCTCTATCAGAATCCAGAGTTTTGAGAAGATTGGGGATACTTAATTTTTCGCCCCAAAAAAAAACGTAAGGGGTAACACTGTCGTTTTTTTTTTCTGGTCGAAATTTTTAATTTCGATATCTCAGCTCTGGGAGGGTCTAGAGCCTCCATTTTTGCACTCAGGTCTAAGGCTCACGGCCCTCTATCAGAATCCAGAGTTTTGAGAAGTTTGGGGATACTTAATTTTTCGCCCAAAAAAAAAAACGTAAGGGGTAACACTGTCGTTTTTTTTTTCTGGTTTAAATTTTGAATTTCGATATCTCAGCTCTGGAAGGGTCTAGAGCCTCCATTGTTGCACTCAGGTCTATGTCTCATGGCCGTCTATCAGAATCCAGAGTTTTGAGAAGATTGGGGATACTTAATTTTTCGCCCAAAAAAAAAAAACGTAAGGGGTAACACTGTCTTTTTTTTTCTTGTCGAAATTTTGATTTTCGATATCTCAGCTCTGGAAGGGTCTAGAGCCTCCATTGTTGCACTCAGGTCTATGTCTCATGGCCTTCTATCAGAATCCAGAGTTTTGAGAAGATTGGGGATACTTAATTTTTCGCCCAAAAAAAAAAAACGTAAGGGGTAACACAGTCATTTTTTTTTTGGTCGAAATTTTTAATTTCGATATCTCAGCTCTAGGAGGGTCTAGAGCCTCCATTTTTGCACTTAGGTCTAAGGCTCACGGCCCTCTATCAGAATCCAGAGTTTTGAAAAGTTTGGGGATACTTAATTTTTCGCCCAAAAAAAAACCGTAAGGGGTAACACTGTCGTTTTTTTTTTCTGGTCGAAATTTTGAATTTCGATATCTCAGCTCAGGAAGGGTCTAGAGCCTCCATTGTTGCACTCAGGTCTAAGTCTCATGGCCCTCTATCAGAATCCAGAGTTTTGAGAAGATTAGGGATACTTAATTTTTCGCCCCAAAAAAAAAAAACGTAAGGGGTAACACTGTCGTTTTTTTTTCGGGTCGAAATTTTGATTTTCGATATCTCAGCTCTGGAAGGGTCTAGAGCCTCCATTGTTGCACTCAGGTCTATGTCTCATGGCCGTCTATTAGAATCCAGAGTTTTGAGAAGATTGGGGATACTTAATTTTTCGCCCAAAAAAAAAAAACGTAAGGGGTAACACTGTCGTTTTTTTTTTCTGGTCGAAATTTTGATTTTCGATATCTCAGCTCTGGAAGGGCCTAGAGCCTCCATTGTTGCACTCAGGTCTATGTCTCATGGCCTTCTATCAGAATCCAGAGTTTTGAGAAGATTGGGGATACTTAATTTTTCGCCCCAAAAAAAAAACGTAAGGGGTAACACTGTGGTTTTTTTTTCTGGTCGAAATTTTTAATTTCGATATCTCAGCTCTGGGAGGGTCTAGAGCCTCAATTTTTGCACTCAGGTCTAAGGCTCACGGCCCTCTATTAGAATCCAGAGTTTTGAGAAGTTTGGGGATACTTAATTTTTCGCCCCAAAAAAAAAAACCGTAAGGGGTAACACTGTCGTTTTTTTTTTCTGGTCGAAATTTTGAATTTCGATATCTCAGCTCTGGAAGGGTCTAGAGCCTCCATTGTTGCACTCAGGTCTATGTCTAATGGCCGTCTATCAGAATCCTGAGTTTTAAGAAGATTGGGGATACTTAATTTTTCGCCCAAAAAAAAAAAAACGTAAGGGGTAACACTGTCGTTTTTTTTTCCTGGTCGAAATTTTGATTTTTGATATCTCAGCTCTGGAAGGGTCTAGAGCCTCCATTGTTGCACTCAGGTCTAAGTCTCATGGCCCTCTATCAGAATCCAGAGTTTTGAGAAGATTGGGGATACTTAATTTTTTGCCAAAAAAAAAAAAAACGTAAGGGGTAACACTGTCGTTTTTTTTTCTGGTCGAAATTTTGATTTTCGATGTCTCAGCTCCAGAAGGGTCTAGAGCCTCCATTTTTGCACTCAGGTCTAAGTCTCATGACCCTCTATCAGAATCCAGAGTTTTGAGAAGATTGGGGATACTTATTTTTTCGCCCCCCCAAAAAAAACGTAAGGGGTAACACTGTCGTTTTTTTTTACGGGTCGAAATTTTGATTTTCGATATCTCAGCTCTGGAAAGGTTTAGAGCCTCCATTGTTGCACTCAGGTCTAAGTCTCATGGCCCTCTATCAGAATCCAGAGTTTTGAGAAGATTGAGGATACTTAATTTTTCGCCCAAAAAAAAAAACGTTAGGGGTAACACTGTCGTTTTTTTTTCTGGTCAAAATTTTGATTTTCGATATCTCAGCTCTGGAAGGGTCTAGAGCCTCCATTGTTGCACTCAGGTCTAAGTCTCATGGCCCTCTATCAGAATCCAGAGTTTTGAGAAGATTGGGGATACTTATTTTTTCGCCCCCCCCCCAAAAAAAAACGTAAGGGGTAACACTGTCGTTTTTTTTTACAGGTCGAAATTTTGATTTTCGATATCTCAGCTCTGGAAGGGTTTAGAGCCTCCATTGTTGCACTCAGGTCTAAGTCTCATGGCCCTCTATCAGAATCCAGAGTTTTGAGAAGATTGGGGATACTTATTTTTTCGCCCCCCCCAAAAAAAACGTAAGGGGTAACACTGTCGTTTTTTTTTTCGGGTCGAAATTTTGATTTTCGATATCTCAGCTCTGGAAGGGTCTAGAGCCTCCATTGTTGCACTCAGGTCTAAGTCTCATGGCCGTCTATCAGAATCCAGAGTTTTGAGAAGATTGGGGATACTTAATTTTTCGCCCAAAAAAAAAAACGTAAGGGGTAACACTGTCGTTTTTTTTTTCGGGTCGAAATTTTGATTTTCGATATCTCAGCTCTGGAAGGGTCTAGAGCCTCCATTGTTGCACTCAGGTCTAAGTCTCATGGCCCTCTATCAGAATCCAGAGTTTTGAGAAGTTTGGGGATACTTAATTTTTCGCCCCCCCAAAAAAAAAAACGTAAGGGGTAACACTGTCGTTTTTTTTTACGGGTCGAAATTTTGATTTTTGATATATCAGCTCTGGAAGGATCTAGAGCCTCCATTGTTGCACTCAGGTCTATGTCTCATGGCCCTCTATCAGAATCCAGAGTTTTGAGAAGATTGGGGATACTTAATTTTTCGCCCCCAAAAAAAACGTAAGGGCTAACACTGTCGTTTTTTTTTTCTGGTCGAAATTTTTAATTTCGATATGTCAGCTCTGGGAGGGTCTAGATCCTCCATTTTTGCACTCAGGTCTAAGGCTCACGGCCCTCTATCAGAATCCAGAGTTTTGAGAAGTTTGGGGATACTTAATTTTTTCGCCCAAAAAAAAAAAAACGTAAGGGGTAACACTGTCGTTTTTTTTTTTCTGGTCGAAATTTTGAATTTCGATATCTCAGCTCTGGAAGGGTCTAGAGCCTCCATTGTTGCACTCAGGTCTATGTCTCATGGCCGTCTATCAGAATCCAGAGTTTTGAGAAGATTGGGGATACTTAATTTTTCGCCCAAAAAAAAAACCGTAAGGGGTAACACTGTCGTTTTTTTTTCTGGTCGAAATTTTTAATTTCGATATCTCAGCTCTGGGAGGGTCTAGAGCCTCCATTTTTGCACTCAGGTCTAAGGCTCACGGCCCTCTACCAGAATCCAGAGTTTTGAGAAGTTTGGGGATACTTAATTTTTCGCCCAAAAAAAAAACCGTAAGGGGTAACACTGTCGTTTTTTTTCTGGTCGAAATTTTGAATTTCGATATCTCAGCTCTGGAAGGGTCTAGAGCCTCCATTGTTGCACTCAGGTCTATGTCTAATGGCCGTCTATCAGAATCCTGAGTTTTAAGAAGATTGGGGATACTTAATTTTTCGCTCCCCCCAAAAAAAACGTAAGGGGTAACACTGTCGTTTTTTTTCTGGTCGAAATTTTGATTTTCGATATCTCAGCTCTGGAAGGGTCTAGAGCCTCCATTGTTGCACTCAGGTCTAAGTCTCATGGCCCTCTATCAGAATCCAGAGTTTTGAGAAGATTGGGGATACTTTTTTTTTCGCCCCCCCCCCCAAAAAAACGTAAGGGGTAACACTGTCGTTTTTTTTTACGGGTCGAAATTTTGATTTTCGATATCTCAGCTCTGGAAGGGTTTAGAGCCTCCATTGTTGCACTCAGGTCTAAGTCTCATGGCCCTCTATCAGAATCCAGAGTTTTGAGAAGATTGAGGATACTTAATTTTTCGCCCAAAAAAAAAAAAACGTAAGGGGTAACACTGTCGTTTTTTTTTTTCGGGTCGAAATTTTGATTTTCGATATCTCAGCTCTGGAAGGGTCTAGAGCCTCCATTGTTGCACTCAGGTCTAAGTCTCATGGCCCTCTATCAGAATCCAGAGTTTTGAGAAGATTAGGGATACTTAATTTTTCGCCCCCCCAAAAAAAACGTAAGGGGTAACACTGTCATTTTTTTTTTCGGGTCGAAATTTTGAGTTTCGACATCTCAGCTCTGGAAGGGTCTAGAGCCTCCATTGTTGCACTCAGGTCTATGTCTCATGGCCTTCTATCAGAATCCAGAGTTTTGAGAAGATTGGGGATACTTAATTTTTCGCCCCCAAAAAAAACGTAAGGGGTAACACTGTCGTTTTTTTTTCGGGTCGAAATTTTGATTTTCGATATCTCAGCTCTGGAATGGTCTAGAGCCTCCATTGTTGCACTCAGGTCTAAGTCTCATGGCCGTCTATCAGAATCCAGAGTTTTGAGAAGATTGGGGATACTTAATTTTTCGCCCAAAAAAAAAAAACGTAAGGGGTAACACTGTCGTTTTTTTTTCGGGTCGAAATTTTGATTTTCGATATCTCAGCTCTGGAAGGGTCTAGAGCCTCCATTGTTGCACTCAGGTCTAAGTCTCATGGCCCTCTATCAGAATCCAGAGTTTTGAGAAGATTGGGGATACTTAATTTTTCGCCCCCCCCCCAAAAAAAACGTAAGGGGTAACACTGTCGGTTTTTTTTTCGGGTCGAAATTTTGAGTTTCGATATCTCAGCTCTGGAAGGGTCTAGAGCCTCCATTGTTGCACTCAGGTCTAAGCCTCATGGCCCTCTATCAGAATCCAGAGTTTTGAGAAGATTAGGGATACTTAATTTTTCGCCCCAAAAAAAAAAACGTAAGGGGTAACACTGTCGTTTTTTTTACGGGTCGAAATTTTGATTTTCGATATATCAGCTCTGGAAGGATCTAGAGCCACCATTGTTGCACTCAGGTCTAAGTCTCATGGCCCTCTATCAGAATCCAGAGTTTTGAGAAGATTGGGGATACTTAATTTTTCGCCCCAAAAAAAACGTAAGGGGTAACACTGTCGTTTTTTTTTTCTGGTCGAAATTTTTAATTTCGATATGTCAGCTCTGGGAGGGTCTAGAGCCTCCATTTTTGCACTCAGGTCTAAGGCTCACGGCCCTCTATCAGAATCCAGAGTTTTGAGAAGTTTGGGGATACTTAATTTTTCGCCCAAAAAAAAAAAACGTAAGGGGTAACACTGTCGTTTTTTTTTTCTGGTCGAAATTTTGAATTTCGATATCTCAGCTCTGGAAGGGTCTAGAGCCTCCATTGTTGCACTCAGGTCTATGTCTCATGGCCGTCTATCAGAATCCAGAGTTTTGAGAAGATTGGGGATACTTAATTTTTCGCCCAAAAAAAAAAACGTTAGGGGTAACACTGTCGTTTTTTTTTTCTGGTCGAAATTTTGATTTTCGATATCTCAGCTCTGGAAGGGTCTAGAGCCTCCATTGTTGCACTCAGGTCTATGTCTCATGGCCTTCTATCAGAATCCAGAGTTTTGAGAAGATTGGGGATACTTAATTTTTCGCCCCAAAAAAAAACGTAAGGGGTAACACTGTCGTTTTTTTTTTTCTGGTCGAAATTTTTAATTTCGATATCTCAGCTCTGGGAGGGTCTAGAGCCTCCATTTTTGCACACAGGTCTAAGGCACACGGCCCTCTATCAGAATCCAGAGTTTTGAGAAGTTTGGGGATACTTAATTTTTCGCCCAAAAAAAAAACCGTAAGGGGTAACACTGTCGTTTTTTTTTTTTCTGGTCGAAATTTTGAATTTTGATATCTCAGCTCTGGAAGGGTCTAGAGCCTACATTGTTGCACTCAGGTCTATGTCTAATGGCCGTCTATCAGAATCCTGAGTTTTAAGAAGATTGGGGATACTTAATTTTTCGCCCCCCCAAAAAAAAACGTAAGGGGTAACACTGTCGTTTTTTTTTCTGGTCGAAATTTTGATTTTCGATATCTCAGCTCTGGAAAAGTCTAGAGCCTCCATTGTTGCACTCAGGTCTAAGTCTCATGGCCCTCTATCAGAATCCAGAGTTTTGAGAAGATTGAGGATACTTAATTTTTCGCCCCCAAAAAAAAAACCGTAAGGGGTAACACTGTCGTTTTTTTTTTCTGGTCGAAATTTTGATTTTCGATATCTCAGCTCTGGAAGGGTCTAGAGCCTCCATTGTTGCACTCAGGTCTAAGTCTCATGGCCCTCTATCAGAATCCAGAGTTTTGAGAAGATTGGGGATACTTAATTTTTCGTCCCCCCAAAAAAAAAAAACGTTAGGGGTAACACCGTCGTTTTTTTTTCTGGTCGAAATTTTGATTTTCGATAGCTCAGCTCTGGAAGGGTCTAGAGCCTCCATTGTTGCACTCAGGTCTATGTCTCATGGCCCTCTATCAGAATCCAGAGTTTTGAGAAGATTGGGGATACTTAATTTTTCGCCCCAAAAAAAAAACGTAAGGGGTAACACTGTCGTTTTTTTTTTTTCTGGTTGAAATTTTTAATTTCGATATCTCAGCTCTGGGAGGGTCTAGAGCCTCCATTTTTGCACTCAGGTCTAAGGCTCACGGCCCTCTATCAGAATCCAGAGTTTTGAGAAGTTTGGGGATACTTAATTTTTCGCCCAAAAAAAAAAAAAACGTAAGGGGTAACACTGTCGTTTTTTTTTTCTGGTCGAAATTTTGAATTTCGATATCTCAGCTCTGGAAGGGTCTAGAGCCTCCATTGTTGCACTCAGGTCTATGTCTCATGGCCGTCTATCAGAATCCAGAGTTTTGAGAAGATTGGGGATACTTAATTTTTCGCCCAAAAAAAAACAAAACGTAAGGGGTAACACTGTCGTTTTTTTTTCTGGTCGAAATTTTGATTTTCGATGTCTCAGCTCTAGAAGAGTCTAGAGCCTCCATTTTTGCACTCAGGTCTAAGTCTCATGGCCCTCTATCAGAATCCAGAGTTTTGAGAAGATTAGGGATTCTTAATTTTTCGCCCAAAAAAAAAACGTAAGGGTTAACACTGTTGTTTTTTTTACGGGTCGAAATTTAGATTTTTGATATCTCAGCTCTGGAAGGGTCTAGAGCCTCCATTGTTGCACTCAGGTCTAAGTCTCATGGCCCTCTATCAGAATCCAGAGTTTTGAGAAGATTAGGGATACTTAATTTTTCGCCCCCCCCCCCAAAAAAAACGTAAGGGGTAACACTGTCGTTTTTTTTACGGGTCGACATTTTGATTTTTGATATATCAGCTCTGGAAAGATCTAGAGCCTCCATTGTTGCACTCAGGTCTAAGTCTCATGGCCCTCTATCAGAATCCAGAGTTTTGAGAAGATTGGGGATACTTAATTTTTTGCCCCAAAAAAAAAAAACGTAAGGGGTAACACTGTCGTTTTTTTTTTCGGGTCGAAATTTTGATTTTCGATATCTCAGCTCTGAAATAGCCTAGAGCCTCCATTGTTGCACTCAGGTCTAAGTCTCATGGCCGTCTATCAGAATCCAGAGTTTTGAGAAGATTGGGGATACTTAATTTTTCGCCCAAAAAAAAAAAACGTAAGGGGTAACACTGTCGTTTTTTTTTCGGGTCGAAATTTTGATTTTCGATATCTCAGCACTGGAAGGGTCTAGAGCCTCCATTGTTGCACTCAGGTCTAAGTCTCATGGCCCTGATCATTTTCTCACACAAACCGCTCGTTTCGTGTCTTAGGCCATCAATGTTTACTTACATTTACGAGTCATTAAATCATGTTTAATTTGGACTTCGCTGTGCATGCTCTTTGAGGTGGTGACAATAGACCTCCATTACATGACTGACAGACAGATATCAAAATTGAAAATACTGTGGAAACAAAGACACCTACATCTTGGATACCCTTGAGGTAAGCTAAAACATACCAAAAATGTATATCAAAGTGAACTATCCCTGTAATGTTTCATGTCATGGTAATGACCATGTCATATCAGTCTTAAATGTTATCTGATAAGTGTGTTTCCCTCCCTGTTTTCAGAGCCTTTTGCAGCATCCCCAGATGGGCAGACAGAGAAAAAAAACGTCCAAAATGTGCATTGTGGACTCGTTTTCTCATTAGTTTTAAGAGAAAATAAAAATATATATTTTTAAAAAAAGTGTTTTGTTTTTCTTTGCAGAAGTCTGAAAGAGGACCTTTATCCAAGTTACAATATTTAATTGTAATATTTACAATATGCTGTCCTATGAAATTACAGAAAATACCTAAAATTACAGGAAATTCCTGGCTACTGAGTTGCCGTAAATATAAAATTTTGCTGTAAAATTTACAGTATTCTATCCTGTAAAATTACAGTATCTTGTTGTAGTCATTTTACAATAGCAGTCCTGTATACTGTTTACAGTAAATTTACGGCAACTATTAGCCAGGAATTTCCTGTAAAATTACAAGAAATTTCTAACAGTGCAGTTAACAGAAATGAACGATTAACTGCACTTACCTCTGCTCTGCCATGAACTGGTTGAAAGCTGATGACGTAAACACACACACACACACACGCGCACACATCCAAGGCAATTCACATGTGAATGACGATTTGCACATTTAATTTCAAGGATAAACTCGTACATTTTAAGAACTCGTACACTGAAACAAAGCATGTAAATGAGGTATACAGGTTTTGGAACCTGCTCTTAGACAGTGTGTTATCAATCCTGCTCCAATCAGCATGACTATTCAAATGCTGGGACACGAGAACAGGACGGGCAGGACTTCTCGTACTGAGACAGGAACTCAAAGACAAAAGGTGACAGTCTCAATAATCTGAATAACTTAATCTTAGACAGAGAGTGTTACCAATCCTACTCTAATCAGCATAACTATTCAAACGCTGAGATACGAGAACAGGACGGGCAGGACTTCTCGTACTGAGACAGGAACTCAAAGACAAAACGTGATAGTTTCGGGTTCAGGTAGGCCGGAATAGATTTAGGAGATTTGTCTCAGATGTCAGTAGGAGTGCATTTGCTGTCAGAGAGAAGAGACAGAACAGTCATAAATGCCACATGCAACAGAAATGCCTGGCATCCTTTCTCTTTCACTTACTCTGTCACTGCCTGTCAATCCCCCATCCCCCATCCCCCACTCCCCACTCTCCCTCTCTCTACTTCTCCATCTTTGATCTGTGATTGCTGCTCTGTATTTGAGTGTAAGTGTGAAGCTATGTCTGCCATAAAGAAGAAAAAATCCTTAGTTGTGTGTTTATGGCGGACAAAAAATGTTTAAGTCTGAAAAGGGGAGAAAGAAAAGAGTGAAAAGAAGCGAAAATCTCTCTTGCAAATTTTAATTGCAATTCAAGTGCTTTTGCAGCAGCTGCTGCCACAAAATGTCGTATCCTGTTTCTGTTCTCCCCACTACTGCCACAGATGATTTCTACACTCTTTAATAAGACATTTTGACACTCATCTCAGGTGTGAATGCCTTAATATTCAAGGGGGGTGGGGGAGGTAAGTAACTAACAGTTGCTTACCTCTATGAATGCAACAGTGGTGGCTTTAAGTAAAGTGAAAAGATAGGATCTTCCAAATGTTAAGAAATTAAGATGTTCTGGAAATATTTTATCATTTATAAATCAGTGTATAATGAATTATGAGCATGCATATTGAAAAAGCACATGCATGACTTATAAGTAATTATGAAAATAATATAAATGTAACTATAACTGTTCTTATAATGTAGTATAGGTCTTAATGAGTCTTTATAAATATATGTATAGAATAGTAAGTCTTACTTTTAAATAAGTATAAATGGGGCTATAATTCATTATAAGCATGGACATCATAGAAAGTGTTAACCTAGTTTTTAGTTGAAAATGGTGTTGTGTAAACTAAGTGAGTCAGTGTGCATAGTGATTGGGGAAGTGCTGTAGTGGAGAAGAGAGAAAAAATGCAGTATGGAAATGTGTCATCTAGTCTACATATGATGCATGACTCATGAGAGCCTGAGAAAGCACACAAACACCTGTTACATCACAACATTATGTTACAGTTGGATGTTTTAAAGAGACCCCCATGTTGATCCATGGTTCATCATGTTTTTTTGTTGTTGTTTTTTTTTTTGTTGTTGTTTTTTTAGCTTCGGATAACTAATGACTGAAACAGTGGAGGTAAGTCCATTAGAAAATATGAAATAAGAAAATATGTCTGGGAGCAAAAAATAGTTGATTATACACAATCATCAATAATTACGATTTTTTGAACTCAGAAGTTCTTGTTGTGGTTCAAAGGTAAATAGGGGAACACAATCCAGCAGCGGCAGAGCCTTTCATCTAATTTTCTTCAAGCAACTTACCACACCATTAAAGGTATCACTGCATAGACTTTTTTACCACCAGAGGATAGTCTGTTTAATACCCTGGGATTTTGGAGCACGAATAAGATCTTTCTTAAAGATAAATGGTGCACATACCTGTACTGACACATACAAGGAAAGGCAATTAAGGCAAGTGTATGTATATATCACATTTCATACACAATGGCACACAAGTGGCTTTACATACACTGTAAAAATGAATATGCCATATCTAATCAATGAAATTGTGGCAACAGATTACAAGCAATATTATTAATTAAATTTAACAAATTAGAATTGAGTAATAATGAATCAAATTATTCCTTAAAAGTTAACCGTTTTAGATGAGTAAACTTTACACCAAATAATGAAACAAAAATATCTGAATAACAGACAGACATCAAAAATTAATTAAGAACTCTTTATTTTATATTGTCAACATTGACAACGCATTCTCACCCCAAGGCGTCACCTTTGACCATGCTTCAATATTTGACGTTTTAGGCGCCCTTTAGCGTCACTTACATGACGTGATCCTACAGCGTCATCTAACTGACGCTAAAGGAAAGCGTCAGTTAGAGGACGCGGTTAGGTTTAGGTATGGGGTGGGGGTAGGGTACACGCGATCCTAGGGCGTCATCTTACTAACGCTAAAGGGCGCCTAAAGCGTCAGATATTGAAGCATGTCCAAATGCTTCCCAAGGCGTCAGTTAGGTGACGCCTTGGGAGTGAGAATGGGCTGACATTGAAGACACCAGATATTAACAAGCAGAATCACTGAAGGAGAAAACCGCAATTTTAAAACAAGCCTAAAACAAACACTGATCACCATAATGGTGACTTAAATTTACTTAAAACAAAAAAAAAGTTTTACTCATTTTAAATGGAATTAATTTGATTAATTGTTGCTCAATTCTAATTTGTTAAATTGAATTATAATAATATTAATAATATTGCTTGTAAACTGTTGCCATAATTTCTTTGATTAAATAAAGCACATACATTTTTACAGTGTAGAAGAAAATAAAATAATCAAAAGAAATCAGAATAATGAAAACAGTTTAGAATAAAAAAATAAAATACAGTAAATAATTAAAACTGTTTACAATAAAAAAATATTAAATAAAATACAGTAACAGTCGGACGAACAGTGGCACAGAGCTCATTCAGTAAATGCATAGCTAAACAGAAGTGTTTTGCTACAATTTAATTCAATATAATTCAACAGGCTTTTAGGTCTTGTATAGTCTTTTGTATGTTTTAATATTTTATTGTACAATTTATGTTTTTGTACAATTTACGGTGTTGTTAAAATGCACTCAAAACGTGCAAACCTGAGTCTTGATAATGGCCACTCTACCATCCAATAAAGGCACTAAAATATGAGAAATGCTGAGAAGAACATCATGCAGCAGCCCTTTCCTGATAGCTTTGTTTTATTGTGTTTCATTAATTCAGCAGCTGTGGGTGTTGAATCAGGAGACACTTGAGACAGAGACAGCAGGATTCTGATATGGTGAATGGGACGGGTGCAACAGAGCAGACTCTTCTGAATTTGTTACAATTACGAACTCTTATTGTTACGATTCTGATCTAAGGTCAAAAGAGGTTACATTGAGGTCATGATAAAATTTGGTGTGATTAGGATGGCAAGAGACAACACGTAACAAAGTAATAAAATAGAAAGATAGAATTTATTATACAAAAGTGAATAATTATACAAAAAGATAAATAATGGTAATAATAATTATGGTGAAGGAAAAATAAGCAAAATATTTACAAAGAGTTCTCAGATAAACAAACAACCTATTAGAAAAATAGACGCAATTAAGCCAAATAAATGAAAAGAACAAGACTATATTTAACTTGTAATTAAACCTCTAACTAATAACAGATCTTCAAATCTTCAGCTTCAAACACTCAAACTGAATTACTCTGACTAACAAATACAAAACATATACAGGGTGGCATTCACCTGCTTACCTGGGGTATTTATACATTGAGTTACCTAGGTGTTTTTTATGTATTTAATGGTAAATGGACTGCATTTATATAGTGCTTTCATAGACCTAATGGCCACCAAAGCGCTTTACATTTGCCTCACATTCACCCATTCATACATTCATTCCTACACCGACGGCGGTGTCAGCTGGGGTTAGGTGTCTTGCTCAAGGACACCTCGATACTTGGTCAGGTGGAACCGAGGATTGAACCACGGTTTGTAGACAACCCACATGAACCACTGAGCCACTGCCGCCCTATATTTTTTTTATGTACTGTATGTCACGTGACATTTTACCTGTCCACCTTAGACTTGGTCACCTCAAACCACGCCATCAAAAGGCAGAAAGGAGAACATAAAGGGAAAGTATCACAATAATATTCAAAACGAGATGGCAAGTCTCTGAGGAGAATGGTAAAAAGACATGTTTATTGTGTTAAAAATAATAAATAATTGAGAAAACATTGCAGGGAATGTGTTATAAAATGGATCATGTATTCGGGATATTGTCACAGCCTCATTGCATGTGATTCACTTTCAGTCCCCTGGTACTTCTATAATACATCAATCCCTGAATCAAGGTATTGTGAGAGAAATGGCTGTTTGAGTTGAACTTCTGAGTGCATTTCACACTAACATTTTGGACCTGATTATCATGGGAGCTTCAATGTCATATCATAGATTTTTATTTAACTCAGTTAAAGGGGTGATGAACTGAGAAATCAAATTTTCCTTGAGCTTTTGACATCTAAGAGGTCATCATATTATAAAACTATCCTGTAAGTTTCAGAACTGAAAACGTCCTTGTTAGTCCAATAAAAGCTTGTATTGACACCGGCCTCTGCAAAAGACTCGTTTTTAAAAGTGGGGAACTATGAAGACAAAGAGGATAAAACACCACCCCCACAGAAGTAGATCAACTCCTACTTCAACACGGCCAGTTTAGCCCCGCCCACCAATTCTCGCATTACACGTAATCATGCGTAGCTAAATAACATATGTCTACCTTGTGATGACAAACCTGACCGAGCAACACAGAATATTGTACAGTGCCTGGTTGTGAAAGACAACAGTCATTGCATAAGCTTCCTCTGGATTCCAATAGGATTGCATGGATAAACTTTATTTTTAATGACATTCCAGCTGATGAGGTAAAACATCGTTCGCTTCATTTCACTGAGAATTGTCCTGTAAACAAGACTGGATTTGCAGACCAATTAAGAGTAAAGAACGGTGGTGTGCCGTCTATATTGGATCTGACAGGAATTGTGCAACACACAGACTTTGGGTCGAATCATTCCGGTTGCCATTTTACAACATTGGACGTTTGAAAACAATACAAGTGCATCAACGAGGTTGAAACTCATTATAATATGCAAAACTCACAGCAGTGGGTGTTTACTTCCAAGTCTTCAGTGTGAGACATCCATAAAAATCCAGCATTTTCAGCTATAGGCTCCTGGCTCAAAACTATAGGGTACAAAATAGCCTATTACTTATTCATTTTGATGTTTTTGAATGCAAAAACCAAGTGAACGTCATAAGTTGACCTCAGACAACAATATAATACAATATAAAAAGCCAGTTCATGACCCCTTCAAAGATTTTTTGTTATTTTTATTTTTTTGCCCATGGCACTTGGATTCCATAGTATATCAAAATAACAAAAATAATATGTTTAAAATTCACGATTAAAATTCGATTAAAAGTGACTGAATTTAAAATGTTTATCAATATAAACAACATGCCCAGGCAAGGAAAATGATCATGGGGTAATAAGTGAATTTCACATTTGTTTCCAAGTTTCTACTGATTACTGCATTGATTTAATGCTGTCAGTTTGATTAGTGGACCAGTGTTTAAAATGAGCTGTACGGTTTGTCTTAGGACTAACTTTGTTTGTTAACATTAATTTTCAAAGCATAAATTGCATGGATATTTCATCCAAAAGCCTATGGTTAATGTAATTGGTAAAACTCAATCTCAATAGGAATTATGTAAACAGTATTAAGTTTAATAAGTTGGACATTATTAGTTCCAGAAAGAGTGTGTATTCAGCATGCACTTTCATCCCACAAGGTGACATAGTAAAATCCGGTCTGCAACCTAAAAATGAGTTTGACACTCCTGATTTAAATAAGAAAGAAAAAAAGAGATTATTTTGTGCAATAATACAAAGGTGTGGAGTAGGAAAACTCTGCACAAGTACCCAGGCTTATCTCTCAACTGCAGACACTCCACTCAGCATTCTCTCACCTAGGTCAAGGAACCGCCATTGAATGATGTACAGCAGAGAGCACAATGGTGTTAAATGCAAGCCCTGGTCAGTGAAGAAACTAGGACACACTAAAAATGCTCATCAGCCCTTGGAGTACATGGGCAGAAGATGTGCATTTACTCTACATCTGCAGAACTATGTTGAAACACATACATATATAACCTTGTTGTGAAGTGTCTTAACAGCTTGTAACACAAAAGATGACAAAATTATTCTGGACAGACTTGTGTTTACCTGATTATTGTGTAAGAATCCTCTCTACATAGATACTTGATTACTGTTGAACATGAGCTGAAAGGTGATTAGAGAACCAGAAACCCATGCAATATCTCAGCTATTCAGCTAGTTTTTAAATCTCTTAAGCCTGTATATTATATAGAGACAAGGAGAATGATTTGAACACAATTTATTTGAAGCCCACTATTGTATTTGTCAGCTCTTTAGCCCACAATTCAAATAACGAACATTTTAAACACATTTTAGGAGCTCTTACTAAGGAATCATGTTCAGACTCTAAACACCACACTATAAAAATTGATGCATTTCCCTGAGAAGAAGGCTTTGCACAAATCAATCCAATACAACAGTTGTTTATAGCAGACATTTCAATGATAGAGATTATTTCGAATCAGCAGCCTTTGTGCAGGACGTTGTGAATAATAGAAAATCAATGAAAAGTGTATTTTTATGGCTAAAGGGTAAACCATTTCTAGCAAAATATCATTTAACCATATTTGTCACTTCTTCAGTAGATAAAACATCAGTATGTGTTCTCAGAACTCAGCAGGAAATTGGAGACAGGGCTAGAGATAAAACATGGTCTGGTTAGGTTTTCATTTTGGGTAAAACAAACTTCATCTCCCACCTGAGCTCAGCTATATTTGCAGGTAGCAAGATTAATAATGTTTCCCTGCAGTAGACATGTTAACAAATGATAGACTGATACAGAGTGTGTGCTTGTGTATACTATCAGGCTCATAAAGAGCAGCAATACACCATGAAGCTAAAATGGAAAATGGTCATTACTCAGCAGAGACAACAGGCTGATGTGATTGCAGTGAATATAAGGACATGACTCACCTAAAAGATTTTTAGGAACACCTGTTCAATTTCTCATTAATGCAATAACTAATCAACCAATCACATGGCAGTTGCTCCAATGCATTTAGGGGTGTGGTCCTGGTCAAGACAATTTCCTGAACTCAAAAGGTGAAACAAAGATGATTTAAACAAGATTGAGCATGGCATGGTTGTTGGTGCTAGACGGACCAGTCTGAGTATTTCACAATCTGCTCAGTTACTAGGATTTTCATGCATAACCATTTCTAGGGTTTACAAAAAAATGGTGTGAAAAGGGAAAAACATCCAGTATGCAGCAGTCCTGTGGGCGAAAATGCCTTGTTGATGCTAGAGGTCAGAGGATAATGGGCAGACTGATTCAAGCTGATAGAAGAGCAACTTTGACTGAAATAACCACTCGTTGCAACCAAAGTATGCAGCAAAGCATTTATGAAACCACAACACACACAACTTTGAGGGGTATAGGCAACAACAGCAGAAGACCCCACCGGGTACCACTCATATTCACTAAAAATAGTTCAAGTTCAAGTTCAAGTTCCGTTTATTTATAGAGCACATTTACTACCGGCTGGCAACCGACCAAAGTGCTGTACAAAAATTACAGTAAAACACAGTAAAACAAACAGTGATCACTTAGGATCAGTGAGTACAAGTCAATTACATGTTAAAAGCTGCATCAAATAGATGAGTTTTCAGAGCAGATTTAAACTCAGATAAGGAAGAAGCCATTTTAATTTGAGTTGGGAGTTTGTTCCACAATGTGGGGCCCGCTACTTCAAACGCTCTATTTCCCCTGTTTTTCAATCGGGTTCTGGGAATCTGAAGGAGGCATTTGTTTACAGATCTAAGCCCTCGTTTAGGGGTATACAAGTGAAGTAGTTCCGACAAGTAAAGTGGTGCAAGATTATTAAGTAATTTGTAGAAAGCAATAGAATTTTGTATTCAATTCTAAACTGAACCGGTAACCAATATAGGGATTTCAGGAGGGGTGTAACATGCTTAAACTTTTTACATCCCTTCAGGAATCTCGCTGCTGCGTTTTGAACGACTTGTAGACGTGTAATTTGAGTCTTAGCCACACCATAATATAGAGAGTTGCAGTAGTCCAGCCTCGATGTTATAAAGGCATGGACAGCAACCTCTAAAGAGGCAGTAGAGAGAAAAGATTTAATTTTAGAGAGAGAGCGTAAGTAGAAAAAGCTAGAGCCCACTACAGAGGCAATTTGCTTGTCAAATTTCAGACTATTGTTGATCATCACACCTAAATTACGCACTTGAGATGAGGTACTCAAATTTAAAGATTCAAAATTTTGTAAGTTTTGTCTATTTGTTTTGGAGGGTCTAAAAATGGCTTCTGTTTTATCTGAATTCAAAAACAGGAAATTATTTGAGAGCCATGCTTTTACGTCGTCCAGACACGCGGATAAGCAACTACGAGCATGCTAAAATAGGAAAAAGAGGCTACAATTTGCAAGTGCTCACCAAAATTGGACAGTTGAAGACTGGAAAAATGGTGCCTGGTCTGATGAGTCTCGATTTCTGTTGGGACATTCAGATGGTAGAGTCTGAATTTGGTGTCAACAGAATGAGAACATGGATCCATCGTGCCTTGTTACCACTGTGCAGGCTGCTGCTGCTGCTGGTGGTGTAATGGTATGGGGGATGTTTTCTTGGCACACTTCAGGCCCCTTTGTGTATAGAGTGCATAGCCGTTTTTACCCAATTTGAGCCGGTATCTATCTCTTCTCTTAAAAATATTGTCTCACATTTGAAACCCTCAGTCTGCCCCACTGACATTTTCTCACCTCGCCTTTTTAAAGATGTGTGGGACACTATTGGTCCTAGCATCCAGGAAATTATAAATAGTAGCCTTACCACAGGTTCCGTACCGGCTTATTTTAAACAAGCAGTGGTGCATCCACTCATCAAAAAACCAAATCTGGACTCATCAATACTCTCAAACTATCGCCCTATCTCTAAACTCCCTTTTATCTCAAAGATTTTAGAGAAGACAGTTCTTTTACAATTGCAGACCTTTTTAGACACACAGGGTGTTCTTGAGATGTTTCAATCTGGTTTTAAAAAATTTCATAGCACTGAATCTGCACTTTTAAGAGTATTTAATAGGGGTGGCACGGTACATGAAAAAACACCCGAACCGTTCGGTTCGCTTGTCTCGGTTCGGAGCGTGTGTGCGTCTCACGGTTCGACGCATGCGCAATGTAACCTCGTGCCCGTATGTGACGTGTGTTTTCTTTTCGCGCAACATAAACGTGTTCGACTTGGACCGGCGCTGCACACAGAGCGATCGGTGAATATCAAACTAGCGCGAGTCGGCTCCGTATGCATTCATCACTTTCGCGGTATTTGATGTCATTACCGATCGCTCTGTGCAGCGCCGGTTCAAGTTAGTAAACAAGCCAGTAAAAGTGGAGTATGGAGCGCTGCAGGTCACGGCACGCGGAGAAATGGCAAGTGGGAGAGATGAGGGAGTTGGAGGATGCGCCAGCGTCGTATGAGTCTATGGTATAAGTCCGGTGTGTGGGAACATTTTGGATTTCATGTTATGATATTTTAATTCAGAACAGCGTGGTCAATGCATCACCGTTTCAGTTTTAAAAACGTTGTGCAAAGTTTTTTGGGGCTGAACGCAGCCCGGTTCTGACATACCCACCAAACTAGAGAAAATGTATTTCAAACCCCGTTGCACACCGGTGCATGCCACTTCCAGGAAACAAGACTTTCAACCCAGAAACTGTAGCAAAATGTTGTGCATCATTTTGAACTTGAACATGCCCCAGGGTATGCCGTAGGCAACGCGTGCTACACACAGCCAAAGACGTAGCTACGGTGCATAAATATAAATTGCAGGTCAGCACAAATAAAATGTACGTAACTGATGTGGTTTAAAGACAGGCCACAGATCCTTTGGATTCACATTGGGGACATTTATGTTGCTGCTACAGGGCGGCGCATAATAATTACACTCAACCTAACATATACACTTATTGTATTCTGTGAGCTACTGGAGACCCAGAATGAGATGTACTGTAGGCCTATCGCTAAAAGGAGAAATACAAACCACTGGAAGGATTGGTGGATTCAACATTACTCTGCAGAACCAGTAGACAATACAATGCTGAATTAAATCGTAGTTTTTGTTATTTTTGGACCAATATCTATTTTCGATGCTTCAAAAATTCTAACTAACCCACTGATTTCACATGGACTACTTTGATGATGTATTTATTTCTGGACAAGGACACTATTCCGTACATACATTCTCAATGGAGGGACAGAAAACTCTCTGACTTAATCTAAAATATCTTAAACTGTGTTCCGAAGATGAACGGAGGTCTTCTCCGGAGGAAAGAGGAATGACATGAAGGTATCAATGACCTAATTTTCATTTTTTGGGTGAACTAAACCATTCAGCTTCTCATCAGATTTTCTGTAGAATTCAGTGCTCTCTGTAAAGTGTCCCAACCACTGCATTATTTAAAGCTGTGCTTGAGAAGAGATCAGTCACTTTTACTATTTTCTACATGGTGAATGGCACAATGAAGTATGGTTTAACGTTAATGTCACGCAAACCACCACAGTGCGCACACTGCTCTGAAACAAAGACATGAGCACATAACGGATCATGTGTAAGTCGGCGCAGACCACACCACAAAATGTATCGGACACAGTTGTGTTCTGCACAGAACGCTATATTTTAAAGCGATACAGAGGAGGTTAAGAGGATAAACAGAGATTAAGAGGATACTGCGGCTTTACAGAGGTCAATTTGTTTGGCTGAGCTGTGATATAAACTAGATACTGTTGGCTATTTTAAAAATGTTGATATGTCCTGCCATGTCTTCCTTTTCTGTGGAAATTATGTCAAGATTGTAAAGATTCTGACCTGATATGATATGGGGAATTTGTATATAATAATTAATAATTATTCATACAGGTTTGGACCAGATCAGTTTTACATGTTATTAAATCTCCTGAGACGAGATGAAGTGTTAGCTGCATCTTCATGCATGCGTACCTCAGCATTCAACCACAAATTGATTTTAATTTAATTACATAGATCACTTTTTACAGACAGGTAAAAAAAAATAGCTCAATTGTATATCAATATTTAACCAGAACGGATTATAATTAAATATTAATTATGGTCTGTTATATGTTTACTCCACCGATATCCCTTTCCAGCAAGCCAATCATGTGACCATTATCGATTCTCATACAGAAATACTTTCAGAGACAGGAAAGGAAATTGACAGTGGAGATAACCTTCCTGTTTTCACAAAGATAGCCTGCTAACGTTATTAAAAGTACTTTTACTTTTAAAGCGTCGTAGCCAAGATTCTACATTTTAGTGACTGGTATGCATAGTTCCCACATGACGTCACAACATACGGGCATTTGCCAACACGGCGCCATTGCTGAGGGCAGAACATTAGAAGAAGCAATACGAGTTAAACGAAGTGAAATGAGTTTCATGCTAAAACGTGAAAATGGTCATCTTCTGCAGGATCAATGGATGTTAAAATCGTTCTGGAGGTTCAGTTAAATTGGGATTTTACAGTATACCCGTCCCCTGCAATGGTCAGATTTATGACATGATCCACAAGTGTGGCTCTGATTTCATCAGAGACTCTGACTCTTCCATTTCCACCTCTTCCTCGATTATTTCTTCCTTTACCACCACCACGTATTCTTACACGCCTTCCAATTGCTCTTCCATGAGCTTGTTGCTGCTATATATATATATATATATATACTCCCAAAGTTGATTGGTTAAATGGTTAAATGGTTGATTCATATTAGAGGTAATTTGCAATTAGATTGCGAATGCAATTAGAGGTCATGTGCCAATTTAGCAAACACTACAAACAATGTCAATGTCAGATATATTTTAGAATAAACAGTACATTCATGTGTACTAATAATGATAATTGAACAGATCGTTTTGAATGTGATAGCTTACACAATAAAAAATGTCTGAGAAGTTCTGAAGTGTTTGACAGTGTAAGTGAGAATCGAGTCATCAGTTTGGAACAACAAGCCATATGCAATTATTTGTTGACCAAACTGCAGACAGTTGTATGTACTCTTTGCACACATGTGCCAAAGCATTTTAAATTTGCTCAAATCAATAATAAATTCCAATCTGATGTGAAAAAGAAGCGAGTTGTTCAGAGATCTGAACTTAATTGGGAAATAAAAAAAAAAAACATTTGAGAACTGAGCCAAAGCAATTGAGAAAAACTGTAATACTCGCACATCCAAACGTAGTCAGAAAAAGGGCCTCATCTTCTTTCTGATCGCATGAACGTTGCGAAACAACAGTCGCTGTCATAAATCAGCCGTTCACGAACCTTGCCATTGCCGCCGATTTTTCACTTTGTATTAAAATGTCTTCTTTACTTTTCTTTTTCTCATCCTCATCTTTTTGTTGGCTGTTTGTTTCAGCTGGCCTGTTTACCCCAGTAATGTGCTGCCACATTTTAGCTAAAGTCCAACTCAATAGCGGACTTCGTTGAAATGTAAAAATCCTAATGAATCACTCACAATTCTCATTGGCCAATGTGGCAGGTAGAATAACAGTGTTACCCGCCAATAGCAAAATTCACCCATATTTGGCAGGTGGTCGGGTGTTAATTTCAGGCCCTGTGTATGACCAAAAATGATTTTAGAGTTTTAAGTCTATTTTGCTGCTATGTGAAAAAAAAAAAAATCCAGCAAAAGAGTTCATTCAGAGGGTTAATTCAGTTTTGTGAAAAGAACAAGGGTGCAAACTAAGAATAGACAGACTGAAAGGGTTAGTTCACCCAAAAATGAAAATTAAGTCAGTAATTACTCACCCCCATGCTGTACCAACCCCGTAAGACCTTCGTTCGTCTTCGGAACAAAAATGAAGATATTTTTTTGTTAAATTTGAGAGGTGAATCACTGCTATATAGGCTGCCTAAGGGATCGAAACTTGACGGCCCAGAAAGCCATTAAAGAAAACGTTTAAATATTCCATGTGACAACAGTGGCTCAAATAAGAGTTTATCAAGTGATGAGAATACATTTTGTGCAAAAAAACAAACAAACAAAAAACAAACAAAAATAACGACTTTATTCGACTATCCCTTTTCTTCCTTGTAGGCCTGAGACAAGAGTTTAAGAGATTTCCACGACACATGACGTGAGAATGAACAAGAAGTAGTAGAGTTAGATCGCTGTTCTTGCGCATGCATTGTGGAAGTTGCCTTTTTATTAAATATTGGAGCATAAAGCAAATGTGTTGCAGACATTACATTTTATTTTACTTGTCCTGCACCTGCCAAGGTGGGATGTGCACACTATTACTCTTTTCATTATATGTTTTTTATGTTGGCCATGTCCTATTGTGGTACCTATGATTTATCGTATTATTAAATTAACTACAAGTGTGTGTGTGTAATTATGCCTTAAGCTGTATCTTTGTACTTCCTATTCTTCTTCATGTTTTATTTGGTACCGTTGCAATCCTCTTAGTATCACTGAATTAACCAGCTACAGGAAATTACAGTAAAATGTATAATTCTATGCACAACAGCTTTCTAGTTAGAAACTACATCTTTAAACACTGCCATAAAACATGCAAATTAGGTGGCCAGGAAGAGACAAAGGAATCCTAGCCTACGCAAAATTCCCGGGTGTGATTGGTCATTCCGCCTGAAAAGGGGTGCGAAATATTTTCCTTGAAAAGGGATGATGTTCAAGCATTGCTCTCTCTTCTCCGGCTCTCTCTTCCTGTGTTGGACATTTCCAGTTTGTCCTTTCCTTTCAGTCTTATGTTTTATTTTGTTAAGTTTTGTTTGATAACATTTTGTTTTTCCTTTTCGTATTCTACTTTGTTCATTTCCTTTGTTCATGCCACTCCATGAGTGGAATGAACTTAAATTAAATTATTTCAATATAATTATTATTATTATTTAATTTATTTCTTTGGTAACTTTACATCAAGGACCTTTAAACCTTCGTTGAAGTGCGCAGTCTGGACTCAATGGGGTAATCAATGGGGTAATCCATCAGCCAGAAGTTGAAGCCTCGCGGGAGCCGCCATTGTAGCAGAACTTCACCTACTGTTAGCATTCCATTGACTCCCATTCATTTTGGTGTCACTTTGACAGCGAATAACTTTACACCTGAGGCGTCCAAAGACTTCGTTTGTCCATTATTTATTTCTAAAGAAACATGAAAATTTATAAAAGGCTCCATTCCTTTGTATCTTACATTACGGCCCCGTGGAAGCTGTTTTTGTAAAAATAGGCTAACGATTGTGTCATAACCACGCAACTTTCTGTCGCTCAATAGAGACATTACCGTATAGACAAGAGGGAGGCAATCGGGGGGACATGGAAACATAAAGTCAAGGGAGAAGCCCAGATAGAGAGTCCATAAAAGCAATGCTACACAATATTTCAACAACGTGTTTGAGGAATTAGGTGATTCAGATTTGTCTTAGCAAAGCTACTAGAAGATTTAGTGGCGACGGAACGCCACACACACACACACACACACACACACACACACACACACACAAAAGTGTTTTCTCGACGCAGTACCACAAAGAGCAATTGTGCAAGTATTGTTTATCAAGCTTTCAGAGCATTAAGATTGTGTTTTACATATTGTCTCTCAAAGATTTACTGTAAGAATTTACTTTAAAGTCTGTAATTTGTCGCTCTCCTTCAGGATCTCACTCTCTCCCTTTTTTTTTTCGCTTTCATTCTCGGCCAGTGTTTTGATGTTTTAGTCTTTGTATATACATGCATTCCATGTAACTTTAGTTTCACCTGTATAGTTTTCCTTTATTAAATACATTTAATAACAGGTGATTCCCGATTCCTGGGCTTAGTAAAGGAAAAGGGAAAATGTGAGTTCACATTTAATCAAACATTAAAGCAAACCTAAAAAGTACTCTCAAGAGACAGCGTTGTGTTCATTCTTTATTTCTATGTGCTCCCCATTACAAAAACAGCCTCAGTAGTGTACACTTCCATTACAACTAACAAAAGTACAAATTAAAACAAAAATAAATGACTGCAAGCAACTGAAAGTGTATTTGTAAGCCAGGACAATAATTCATACCTAAATGGACATGGAATTGTGAGGATAAATATGAGTTATCTTTTTGTATTGGGTGTCTGTCTGTGGCTTAGGGATTGTCAATTGAGCTTCAACTATCTCACATTCTTTTGTGTTTCTGAAAGCTAGTCGATTTGATCAGAAACCAATTCTTTGTTAGCAGTAAATGAACAATAATTCTTGTGATGTACATAACGTTCACCTCAGCTTTCATTGGTTGAATGAAGTTCAAAGACGTTGAAGTTCTATATTTATGCAAATGCACCTATTGTCTATTCTAGAGGATCAAAATCCACAATAATTTTCCTTTTTTTTTATTAAAGCTACAAATTAACTGTAAAAACAGGTTCGTGTAGGATTGGGGAAACTTTGAGTAATGGACAATGAATCACTGTAAATGACAGCTTTGTTTAGGATTTCCTGTACATTATTTCTATTCTAAAATGGCTGTGAAACAGCTTTCCCTTATTATAACATCTCAAAAACTGAGCATGTGTCTTATTGTATCTAAAATGCCAGTTAAAACAACAACAAAAAAAGCTATTAAAATGTCTACTTTTGTTTCTGCATTTACTTTTGTGAGCAACTCTCACAACTCAATGGGATCATGTGTTTCCTTAAGTAACAGATAATGAGTAACACAAGACATGATATTGAACTTTGAATCTCAATACATACTCCTAAAGTTCTCAATGGTATACAATAGCTTTAGTGGCACACAGGTGAAAGTGAGTGTATGGTTATGAACAGCTGAACTCCACTGATAGATTAACTGGTCTCCTTCGTATTGCAGTCAGATGCATTGTGGTTGAGATTTAACCCTCGATAATAAAAATAAATAGCTTTCCTCTCCCTCAAACAAGAGATAGCATGTGCAGTATAAGATCTTCAGAAAGTCCAGCTTTACTTCTTTAAAATCCCACCTTAAAAAAAATCCAATTAATTTCACAATATATATGATGGGTCTCCCATATCAGCTTATTGATGACGTTCGCACTCAAAATTGTCATTGGCTAAAAAAAAATCTGGCTGAAAAGGTGAATACATACATATGACATAATGGGAAAAATCTAAGGGGCATGTGTCAAAGAGAAGCCTCAACATTATAACTAAACATTTTAGCTGAAAATAAATTATTTTGGAGGAAAACAAAGTCTTTATTTGATGAGAATTTCATTTGATTGATGACTTTCTGAGAGGCTGATTCAAGAGTGACAGAAATGCTTTTGGAACCAAAAGTTGATATTTTATGGCGATTTTAATGGTTTTTCCTGTGGCTCACATCATTTTGGAATACATATGCTCCAGTGCTTAAAAATCATGACTGAAAAGCACATTTCCTAATAAAGTGTTCTTAACTTTAAAAGCACCGATAATGGTCCTGAATCTCTTATTTTAAAAATCCTCAGCTTTTTTTTTTTCTTTTTTTTTTATGATACTGATATTTTTTCATATACAGTATTTACAGGAATGTTCATAAATATTATTTGGTCAAACATGTTTGGAGCCGTTCAAAATAAAACTGTATAGAGTGTGAAGTTTGATGCAACTACAAGCACTTCCTCATGCGTACCACAAGTCTCTTCACCTTCATAGACCAGGCTGCTGAGAGGATCATAAAAAAAAAGTATTTGGCACATTCCCCTTCACAGCAGTGTGTGATTGACAAGTGTGTTCTAAAAACAAATACTGCTGGCGAGAGAACATTTGAAAGTGAACCAGCACTTCACTCTCTCTTGCTTTCAAATAACTTGAGGATCATCTGAATGTAATGATGAATGTTAAAGATCTATATCTACAACAAACAAATGAGAGAAAGAGAGTCCAGAGAGAGAGAGAAAAAAGAGACAAACTAGCCTTCATCTCTCCACCTCGGATGATGCTGTTGGCCACTGAGTCTCTTGGAAACTTTGCAGCAGCCATGGTGCATCATTACCGGCGTTCTCGTTCCACAAGCTATGGATCGCCATTGCAGGCAGATTTCTCGAGCCAGATTTGAGGAGCTTTTGAGTCTTGCTTTTCTCAGTATGGGGTTTGCGAGGCGGAGGAGTCGTGGTTTGCTTGGCAAATTGGCCTTGTGACGAGGACCCCCGCTGATGCTGGTGAGGGCCTTTCAGTGTTCCATTAACGGCTGAGGCTGAAAGTGTCTCCAGAAATTGAGCGGCTGAACTGAAGCGATGTTCTTCTTCCATCTCAGCAGCTTCGTGCAGAAGAGGAGAAAAAGTACCACTTCGCTTACTGCAGGATTCACAGCAGAGCTTGTTGTAACCTGGTATCGAGCAATAACGAGCCAGAACCTCCATCTGACAGAATATGGACTTGTCTCCTCCGCATGACTCATCTGTCAGAGAAGCAAAATGCTTTTATTCAGTGCTGTTTTAAGCAGTTTCTCATAGAATATTTTCACATTTCAGCTTTTTTTAAATATACAGCAGGATTGATCTCTTTACATACAGTACAGTAAAATGCACTGCCCATGCCCATGCTATACTGACTAATGTCAGTTTTTCACCCAATTCATAGCTTTGACCACAATGTTTAAAAAAGTTTAGAACACAGTGTGTTCAAATCACAAAATGATGCTTTTGCATCCTCATTTGTTATTTAATAAGTCCTCATTTAAAAAGTCCTCATTTGTTATATTGAATTGAATTGTCATCAGATGTGTTTCAAAGAAGAAATACATTCATACAGGTTTGTTATGGCATGAGGGTGATTAACTCTTTCAAAAGTGAAATATGTACATTTTGGCTGATTTTGAGGTTCACACAAAAATGAGTTCACTACGCCCTAATCTTCATAAATCATGAAAAATTCACTTTTTCTCTGCTCGCTTCTCAATGACTGCTGCATTCCCATGTTTGGTGTCGTTGTAATGTTGTATTCAGCGTTCCAATTTTGGGAATATTCATGGTGAATTCTCGATAGCATGAGTCTGAACCAATGAAAATTGATTTTCAAACTCATGCTAATGTATATAAAACAACCTTACTTGCTCTACTAACAGATCCGAAGTGTGCACATGAAAGATGCCCCTCAGAACACATATTATCAGAAAGGTCTAAGTCTCAAGGTTCCATATTTTGTGACCGAAGTGATATTTGGACAGAGGTTTATTAATTTGGCAGAATGCATACAATTAAATTCAATGGAATGTAAGTCAACCGGTGGCTATTTTTGGTATTATGGCTAAACAAAATCTCTTAGGAACTTCAATTTTTGTGATATCAACTTCAAATGCGGAACACAACTTGGTTACAGTATATATATATGGCTTTGATTCCATAGTAATTTTATAGTAAAAAATATTTTTTTAAAATACATATTTTATAAAAAAAAGAATAAACATTAAGTCCAGTATATTTGATTCGATGTAAGTTTTGAACTTCCTTAACTTTTTTCATATTTTAACATTTTTACTCTATTCCAAAGCATTCTTCAATTACAATCATTTAAGTTTGAATAGTGCATTTTAAATAAAGCTAGTTTAATCCCTTTTTTTTACCCGAAACAGGCATTGGTCTCAGGAGACACATACATTTCAAAACGTGCTAAATAACAACATGAACAACATATTACTTATTTTTCTCCTTCAGCACCTTAAGATAATGATCACAATTAATGTTAGCAGTATTCTTTTTTTTCATCAGAAGAAAAGTAAGTTTATATATTTACTTGTGTAAATATCGTCTCGGTTACATATGTAAGCCTTGTTCCCTGATAGGGAATGAGACGCTGTGTCAAATGCTGTGGCAACGTCCCTGTGTTGTACGTCATGAAGCACGTATGGAATCAGCCCAATAGTGAGATGGAACGTCATGGGGGGTGACGTCATTGACCATCAGAAGCGCATCAGCTTCTGATAGGCCTGAAGGAGCACTAACAGGAGTGCCGGGAGTATGGTGGAACGACGCAGCATCTCATTCCCTATCAGGGAACTAGGGTTACATACTTAACCGAGACGTTCCCTTTCAAGCCAATGAGCTGCGTCAAACGCTGTGGGAACGCGAATACCGACATCGCCATAGGACCAAGTGACCGTCACGTGAAAGCTAGCGCACAGAGGACGAGAGCACCTGTGCCCCAGGGGTAGAGCTTGAGTCTAAATCATAGAACTTAATAAACGTATGAGGTGAAGACCATCCAGCCGCATCACAGACATCACTCAGGGATACAATTAAGCTTTAGTAGCGGCCATACTCCTGGCAGAGTGGGCTCATACAGCCAAAGGTAAAGGCTGACCAGCCAACTCATAAGTAAGTGAGATCACCCTCAACCACCCACTTGCTCATTCTTTGTTTAGATGCGGGACACCCTTTCCTAGGTGGCCCAAAACACACAGATAGTTGTTCTGATTTCCTCCACAGGGAAGCTTTGTGGACATAAGCGTCTAACGCCCAAACAGGGCAGAGTAAATTAAGTTTCTCCTGGTCTGACGATGAAAATGGAGGAGGACAGAAAGCCTGCAGGACTGTAGGTCTAACAATATTAGTAGGGACCTTGGGAACATAACCTGGTCTAGGATGCAGAAAAGCCTTAATCACGCCCGCCCCAAAACCGAACCCGACTTACTGATATGAGACAATGCAGAACTGCCATCTGCTCTGTCTGAGCTAAAATCAACCAATCGTCGATTCGTTGATGTAATTGAGGATACGAATGCCCTGAAGCCTCAGAGGCACTGATGCTGCATCCATGCATTTGTGAAAGTGCGGGGAGATAAAGCTAGGCTAAATGGAAGAACCCTGTACCGGTACGCCTTGCCCCCAAAGGCAAACCTCAGGAACTTCCTGTGTTGTGGAAGGATAGAAATGTGGAGGGGGGCGTCCTTTAGATCTATCGTGACAAACCAGTCCTCAGATCTGATTTGTGAAACGATCTGCTTGATAGTGAGCATCTTGAATTTTAGCTTCTCTACAGAGCAATTCAATAGGCGCAGGTCTAAAATTGGATGCAACCCCCCATCCTTCTTTGGAATTGATGAAATATTGGCTGTAATACTCCAAACTGGGAGGAACCGGTTCTGTAGTCTCCTTTTGATGGAGTGTTTTTACCTCTTGTTCCATTCCAGAGCCTGCTCTGGGCCCACCCCTGTGGGCAGAACCCCTCTGAATTTTGGTGGACGACACCTGAATTGGACGGCATAACCCTTTTCTACTGTCTGCAGGACCCAATGAGATTCTTGGAAGGCTTTTCCACTCTGCCAAAATTTTTTTTACTAAGGGTCTCTCGAGACTGGCCTTTGGTGTAACTTGAGCAGCAAACACAGCGCCCTGTAATGGCGCACCAGCAGGAAACGACTGGTTTAACTGCTCTAAGACCCTCTTCAGAGGGAGCAAGTGTCCCTTGGGAAAGCGCTCACTCGGACCGTCTGTGCCCCGGCATGAAAGCGGGGTTGGCAGAATGGGCCCCTGAGGGCACTGAGGAAGAATGGGCACCATAAAAAGAAGTGAACATCTTTCCGCCTCGGTGCCACCCTCAGTGTCCTGAACACCTCGGCGTCAGGACTTCTTCTTGGCCGAAGCCTTCTTAGCCAATATAACTGTCCTCAGATCAATTCTATTACTAGATGACTTCGGCTGAGAGTGCCGTGACTGAGCCCACTGTCCAGCAGGGGGAGCACAAGACCCAACACTCTGCTTCTGCTGCGCCTTATGTTACGAGCTTGTAGACAGCCGAGGCTGCTTCCGCCCAGCAACCAGCAGGCATCGGTGTGGAGGTTGCACACGTGAAGGCAAAAATCTCTCATACAACTTAGATTTTAATACAGACTCCTGTCTATTCACTGGCCATTCAATGCTGAGCTTCTGTACAGCTCTTGTCAAAACCTCCATCCACTCACTTTCGGGAGTGTAAGGTCCTCCACATCTCCCCAATACTAACAACATCCAGCTCCTCGGAACTGAATAGTTGCAGTACTGGTGCCTCAGCCCGAGCGGAAGAAACTGCAGTGTGTGCTTCCGAACCCGGGACTGAGGCACTGAATCTCACAGGTGAAGGAAGGGATAAGGCAGCGCCTGCTGATATCCCCACCTGTTAGCGCGAGCAGGGAGGAATACACTTCTTCTTAAACTGCTGTTATATATATATATATATATATATATATATATATATATATATATATATATATATCGTCGCTGTCCGTTGAAAACCGCTTATGTCCATTTTGCAGATTTTGAGATTTTGAGAACTATCTATTTAGTCTTGATAATTAGTGATGTAACTGTTGATAATGTAATTCTGAAGCCAGTATCAAACTCAGAGGTCTGATATGGCTTGGCAAGTTACAGTATATGCACTACATGGGTGTGGGTATGTATTGTGTGGGTGTCATTTTGTGATCCCCGCAGCTTTACTGTATTGTTCCTTCCTCCTCTCACTGTCCTATGCAATACAAAAGTAAAAGTATACACACAAAAAATGGTCCTCAGTAAAAAGGCCATTAATTAATAAAAGTCATAATAAAGCCATTCCAGTTTCTGAAGTTGGATTATGGACAATTTGTCATTGACACTATAAAAACCACCAACTGGCTTATTCACAGATGAAAAAAAAAATGTCTACAACTCCCTAGGAGTCCCGCATTATATATTATATGAAGCTGAAAGGTAAGCAGTGTGCTGCAAATGTCAGTTGAAAGGGTATATATTTTGTTAACCTTCCACTGAGATGGATGTCATCCAGGTGCTGCTTAAGTCATAACTCTTATCAAGACACACTGAGTTCAAACAAATAATGCTGACCAGCTGAGTGTTACTCATAAATGATTGGAGGACACATCCTGAGAGCAGCACTAGAGTTCTCTTGAACAAAGGGACAAAACCTGTCAGGTTTTTATGTTTGTTAAGAAACTGTGATTTTCTATACAGTAGGCAGTGCACATCACAACAGCCAAACATGCTGTGTAAAACACAAAGATAAATGTACAATTTTAAACTCATGGGTTGTGAAAAAAATCGCTTTAAGCTTGTAGGAATTGCATGGCCTAATTACAAACTTTCTCACACGTAAAATGCTTGTCTAAAATAAAAGCTCTCAATAGACAATTGAGATGGGGTAAACAAGCTTGACCGGAGAGCAGTTGAGAAGTTCATAACCCACAAAAGCATTCTGGGAAATTCATTGTGTTTAATGGCACCATGAATAATGTCATCAATGCAGATGAATTTGTTCATTGTGCAATATTTTCTATTCTCTTTCAATACTGTATGCTTTCATTTGTTGAAAGAACAACATGAACAGTTTAGCCATTCAAGACCCCATAAAATCGCAAATTTTCATCTGTGTGCTGCAGCGTTTCCTGTTAAAACAAATTTCCTGCTTTTGGTTGCAGACTTTGTAATGATGTGTCTGTGTCATCTTACCGTGACAGGGTCCTGGCCTGCAGGGTCTGTGTGAATCAGGCTTCTCGCCGGTGCATTGATCTCCAATGCGACATGTGACCAGACGTCGCATCACACCCTCCCCACAGGACACTGAGCACTGAGAGATAAGGAGGATGATGGTAACCAAAGAAAAATACACATGGTTTCAAACATCTAACACTGTCCTAAACTAGCACAATTAAATTTGATCTGTTCGCATAAGGACTTTTCACACTTAAAATAGTTAACCCTGGGTCTTTTTAAATCCTGGGAAAAATAAATTCTTTGTTATCTTTATATTTCACATTGCTCATAATTTACCTGGGGTTAACTGTTAATACTTAGCATTTATAAAATGATGTTTCATACAGTAGATTCCTGAACCCTGGGATAATAACCCTGAACCTTTTTTACATGTGCTTTGTCAGTGTTACTGACTGGATGACTGTGCATACAAGTTGTTTACGTAAAGGCTCTTGCATTGCACATCCTCATGTTATATATTGCAGACTGTACTATCAAGTTTATCCTTAATGTACTTTTCAGATTTCATAGGTTGAAAATATAATGATATCTTCTTTACTCCAAATTTTGCATTTTGTATCAGCATTTGGTATATTTTTCCATTCAAACACTGAAAATACTCTTTTTGTCAGGACCCCTATCATCAAATATGAATGACAATTAGCATGTCTATACTGGTTGGCGGTATAGTTCTGTTATAGAACTCCATGCAGCCTAGCTTGGATAAGAGCAGCTTATCCATATGAGAGCAGCAATAACCCCCCTCAGGGTAAACAGAACAGAACCAACATGAATGTATTGCAGGTGCGCCAAAGTTAAGCACAATGTTAAAAAAAAAATCCAATTGAATCAAACCCAAACAGAAAATACTTGCAGTAATAGCTGGTTAGGACAAAAAAATAATTGCCTTTTTCACACCACATATTTCTTGTCCTGTTTGGTCAGCCTATTCAATGACTTATTAACAATATTCATTGGCACAGCTTGGTGTTAATCCTCAAAATCAATAGGCTGGTTCACTAGAGGATTACACCTATTGACAGTGCACTAGCTAAGGCTTGAATTCTTTGTATAATATTTACAATAATCAACAGACTTGGCAATTTAAACTGACACAGCTGGTTAATAACGTCACTGTCATGAAACATTCTCTATGGTTGATTTTTTTTTTTCTCTGTTGACTTTTAATTATTGACATAAAAAGCACTGGAAATGTCAGGCCTCACTTGGACACTACCATTTCAAGAAAATTCTAACTTCATGGTAAAAAGTACAAACTAAAAGAAAATAAGTCAGAATTGTTTTTCTCCAGATGTTTCTTGACTCTCCCAAAAAAAAAAAAAAAAAAAAAAATTCCTCGGATGAGGTAAACACGCTCTTAAATAAGACTGATTTTACACTGATTTCAAGCTCAATTACACTGAAAACTGCTTGCAGAAAGCATTTCTTTCTGCTGAGCTTTGCTAAATATAATTGAGCATTTTGGGAAAGGGAGAAGATTGGTTCTTTTCAAAAACTTAGACAACTAGTGCTTTTGTATTGATAGCCTCAAAACATCATATGACCTGAGAAAAAAGTACCTCTGACCAGGCCCCGGTCCTCCATTGTGCTGGGCAGGGTATTCTGTTGCATGCCCTCCTGATCTCTGGTTTTTCCCCACTGCAGAATTTGCTGTGGATGGAGCGGTTAGTGCCCTCGTGAGGGAACTGGACACAGCGCACAGTGCGGATGTGGTATCCCAAGCTCCCACAGGTTTTAGTACAATGTTCCCACTCTTCTGTGATCCATCTGTCAGAAGACAAATGAAATATGGTTCAATCCCCTTGTTGTGACATATCGAATACTGTTTCCAGATCCAGGCCTCCATTTTCTCAACAGCTGTTTATGAGCACACTTCATTCATAGCACACATTTAAACTAAACTTTTAAAAACTCAACTCAAAAAACAATATTCACTAAGTTTTTTCCACTAAGAACATCCCATTAAAGGGCTTGAGGGTGAGTAAGATGGCCACCAGAGTATATGGCTGGTAAATTACTCTGTTTAAACTGAAGTGAATACTGTGACTATAACTGTTTTCTTTGGGGAAAATTGTGGTGTTTTCACTTGAAGAACATCCCCTTAAATGTAACAAAGTTCGGGAGGAGCATGTTCAGGTATTCGTCCAATCAGCACAAGAAGAATAAATACCAGTATAAATAAAGCCTTCCCTTACCTCCTGTCTCATGACTAATTTCTCAGCATCCCACCACCACCCCTTCACCCCACATTCGGCTGGGTCCGCTCATAGATACCCATGATCTCTAAGGTTAGGGGGAGTACTCTGGGGTTGGGCCGAATTCTGAGCTCAGAGCCCTCCCCCCGGACAGCAAGTCAAATACGCATTATAATGTTACACCAGATTTCATTGACATGTAAACTCGTGAAAAGGCTTTGACCTGAAAAAGAATGACAAAGCCAAAAAGTAAAACCAAACATATTGACCCAGACAGTGGGACTGAGGAAAGCAATGCAGCCGCATTTGGTATGGCTGAAATACTCAACGAAATAAGAGGATTTCATACTGAGACGTCGGGGAACTTTGTGGCATGAGGAAAGAAGTGAGTGATTTACGAAATGAACTTGGAGATATTAAAGAATGGACGCTGTTGAGCTTAGTGCTGTCTGATAGCGAGGACAATGAGAGGAACATTATGCGAGTAATGATTCACATGTTACAGCAACAAATTTTACATAAAGAAAAATGTGAAGATTTGGAAAGCTGCCCAAGAAGGAATAACATCAGGATTTACTCAGTGCCCAAGAAAAGTGAGGGAAATAATATGATTGATTTTGTGTTGAATCTGAAACGGGAACAACTTGGCGTCACTGTAGAGCTTTGCATTGAGCGCGCGCAAAGGATATCCGTGGCAAAGCTGCCTGGGCAACATGAGCGTGCCCGGTCTATTATGGTGTTATTTCAAAGTTTTGCCACAAAACAGTGTGCTTAAGGCAGCGTGAATGAAGGAAATTGTACAAGTGAATGGTAACAGGATCTACTTTGACGAAGATTTTACTCCAGCTGTCTACAAGGAAAGGGGGAAATACAATGGTGTGCGTAAAGTGCTGCGCGAGAGGAAGATCAAACACCGCATATTATTCCCTGCCAAATTGAAAATCTTCTGTGAAGACGGTAATGCCAAGATCTTTGAAAACCCAGTGGCTGCTGTGCGAGGCCTACCTGAATTCGGCATCACAATGGATCTACCTGAGGAGGAACCAGACTTGGAGTCAATGCTATGTGCAGCTGGTTGGCAAACTGTTAGTCTCCGTAGAAGGAAAATGTGTGCCATTTTGCAGACGCTGTCACCAGTGATGCGCGGGTTGATCCAAAATGAGCGGGTGCCTGCGGTCACCCGCGGTTACCCACAGTTACGGGTCATCCAAAAATGTTTTTAATGATATTCGGGTCGCGGTCGGTCGGGTCGTTTGAAAAAAGATGCCAATTAAACATTTGTATATAGTACTAGACACATTTTTTGATGAAATATACAGCCCTACACATTATTGGCTGAATAACTGGCACGAAGATAACACACAAGCTCAGTCTAAACAGTTCTCGGTTCTTTACTAGTGATTGGAGAACCGCTGTCCCTGTGCGTTCGGTATACGCAGTATCTATGTATCAGCTGCTCGTGTTCATCACTTCTCTCAACAGTGGCACCAACATGTCTCGGTTCAGTGAACTGTTGGAGTTACTGGAGTAAAATATAATTGAGGATATTGTTTTATTTCGATTCGGATGGACTGTCAGGCATGTCTGAAAGTGAGTAACTTTAGTAACTTGTGGATCAGCACTGACGCAAGACGCGAACTGTTTCGAACGATTCAGTTCGAGTGTACTGGTTTGACCGGTTCACTAAAAAGAACCGGTTCAAAAGAACGATTCGTTCACGAACCGGCCATGTCTATGATCACTACAGTCTGCAGATAGATGAAGGCGGCAAGAGAAAAGGTAAAGACTGGGGAGTGGAAGCTCCGCAAATACACAAATAGAAAGAGTAAAAGTGTGGGAGACATTTGCTGAAATAATGAAAGATGATGACCAAAGTGCTGGCTTTGCCTTTGTTATGTGTAGGCCTACGTCTTCTTGCGATGCTGTGTTGTTACACGTCTATGGCCCAATAACGCTCCGATGAGCATTTACTACTTTTAAAAAATGCGGTCAGGAAGCGGGTCGGGTACAATGTTTTTTTTACTTTTTTTGCGGTCCGAGTTGCGGGCGGGTAGTTGAAAACGTCGGTCGGTTGCGGGTTGTTTATACATTGACCCGCGCATCACTGACTGTCACATCATTGTTGGAAAATAAGCAGCAAGATTATGGCTAGGACAATGAAACCAAGGAGGGAATGCGCGCACAAGGTACTGTCTTCAAGTTTTTATTTTAAAGGTGCGGGTTCATCAAGAAAAATGGAACTGTCGTGCATTGAGTTTCATTCATGTGTATTTATGTTTGAACATTTAATTAACAATTTATGACTGAACAAATGAACCTATTAGAGATGAGAGAAAATGGGGAATATATGATTTGGGTGTAGATTTGGATTCAGAAAGGCATGTGCGCAATCATAATTTAATTCCGTGCAAATATAGTGAGGACAAATTCAACTCTAATGTTAAATTAGACAACAAGTTTTCACTTGTCCATTTTAATTGAAGAAGTCTTTATACAAACCTTAATAAAATTATACATTATTTAAATACATTAATAGGTCAGTTTGATATTATCGCCTTTTCTGAAACTTGGTGAAATGCGGTCAAAGATTATTATTTGGGAATTGATGGATATAATTTTTAACACGTTGACAGACCGGGAAAACAAGGAGGAAAACAAGGAGGCGGAGGTGTGGCATTGTGTGTCAAAGAAACATACACTTATAAGATTGTTGAAAGGATGTATGTGGTTATTGAAGGTCTTTTAGAATGTGTGGCAGTAGAGATTGGGTTGGAAACAAAACAAAAAATAATAAGCTTGTGTGTACAGAGCACAAGGCTCAATGTAGAAGTATTTAAAGATAAACTCAGATAAATCTACATGAACTTGTAGATTGTACAATGTTAAACAAGACCATGTGGTTATGTGGTGACGTTAATGTTGATTTAATGAATCCACAAGGCCAAACAGTACAGGTCCTTCCTTTCATATATTTTAGATTCATTGCACACCAACTGAAATATTTCTTGTTTTAATACTGATGATATTGGCATACAGCTCATGAAAACCCAAAATTCCTATCTCAAAAAATTAGCATGTCATGAAAAGGTTCTCAAAACGAGCTATTAACCTAATCATCAGAATCAACTAATTAAATCTAAACACCTGCAAAAGATTCCTGAGGCTTTTAAAAACTCCCAGCCTGTTTCATTTCTCAAAACCACAATCATGGGTAAGACTGCCGACCTGACTGCTGTCCATAAGGCCATCATTGATACCCTCAAGCAAGAGGGTAAGACACAGAAAGAAATTTCTGAACAAATAGGCTGTTCCCAGAGTTCTGTATCAAGGCACCTCAGTGGGAAGTCTGTGGGAAGGAAAAAGTGTGGCAAAAAAATGCTGCACAACGAGAAGAGGTGACCGGACCATGAGGAAGATTGTGGAGAAGGACTGATTCCAGACCTTGGGGGACCTGCGGAAGCAGTGGACTGAGTCCGGAGTAGAAACATCCAGAGCCACCGTGCACAGGTGTGTGCAGGAAATGGGCTACAGGTGCCACATTCCCCAGGTCAAGCCACTTTTGAACCAGAAACAGTGGCAGAAGCGCCTGACCTGGGCTACAGAGAAGCAGCACTGGATTGTTGCTCAGTGGTTGCATGTAATTTGGAAATCAAGGTGCCAGAGTCTGGAGGAAGACGGGAGAAGGAAATGCCAAAATGCCTGAAGTCCAGTGTCAAGTACCCACAGTCAGTGATGGTCTGGGGTACTGGTGTTGGTCCACTGTGTTTTATCAAGGGCAGGGGCAACGCAGCTATCTATCAGGAGATTTTGGAGCACTTCATGTTTCCATCTACTGAAAAGCTTTATGGAGATGAAGATTTCATTTTTCAGCACGACCTGGCACCTGCTCACAGTGCCAAAACCACTGGTAAATGGTTTACTGACCATGGTATTACTGGGCTCAATAAATCTCCTGACCTGAACCCCATAGAGAATCTGTGGGATATTGTGAAGAGAAAGTTGAGAGACGCAAGACCCAACACTCTGGATGAGCTTAAGTTCTGCTATCGAAGCATCCTGGGCCTCCATAACACCTCAGCAGTGCCTCAGGCTGATTGCCTCCATGCCAACGCCGCATTGAAGCAGTCATTTCTGCAAAAGGATTCCCGAGCAAGTATTTAGTGCATAACTGAACATAATTATTTGAAGGTTGACTTTTTTTTTGTATTAAAGACACTTCTTTTATTGGTCGGATGAAATATGGTAATTTTTGAGATAAGAATTTTGGGTTTTCATGAGCTGCAATGCCAAAATCATCAGTATTAAAATAATAAAAGACCTGAAATATTTCAGTTGGTGTGCAATGAATCTAAAATATATTAAAGTTACATTTTTATCATTACATTATGGAAAATAATGAACTTTATCACAATATGCTAATTTTTGAGAAGGACCTGTAAACCATGATTTTTTTTAAACAAAATGTACAGCTGATGTATTTTTCCAGTGATTCACAACCCAGTAGAGTGACACGGACAACTTCAACATTGAATTATAATATTTTTGTCATTAATATTGACATTACTTCCTATAGTGGTCTGCTATTATGAGATAGTAGCGACCGCTTGCCAGTTTTTATTGTCTGTGGCCTAAAATCTGGGAAGAAAATTAGTGATGTTGATAAAATAGTTAAATACACTCGAATTCGGACCGAGAAGGAAATAAGCTCATTTAGGAAGGATCTGATAAACCAAGATTGGAGTAAAGTGTTTTTAGAAAAGGTTAATAATGCTTATGATGTCTTTCTGAATTTATTTGTAACACTTTATAATAAAATTTGTCTCTTAAAAAGGGGTAAAGTGAATACATTCAAAAAAAAAAAAAAAAAAAAAAAAAAAAACATGGATAACCAGCGGGTTACAGAAGGCCTGTAAAAAGAAAAACAACAAATACAGAGATTTTATAAAATATAAGTCTAGTAATCATGAGATTAAATATAAACGATATACGAATAAGTTAATAACTATAATGTGACATGGAAAAAAGCCTATTATAAAAACAAATTATATGAATACAAGACTAATATTAAAGAAACTTGGAAAATTTTAAATACATTTATGAAGCCAAATTCTCAGAAATGTACCTGAGTATTTTGAGCACAAAGGAAAGGTTATCAATGATGGAACAGATATTGCAAATGAGTTTAATTCCTTCTTTGTCAATGTCAGACCCAATATTGCGAAAAGACTTGAAAAATCCAATCATGTAGCATGGTGTTGTGCGACAGGAGGTAGTAGAATCTTACAGTCAATGTTTCTCAATGAATTCACCTGAACTGAAATCTTAGCTATTTTGTGAGAAAGTGCAAAACTAAAACATCTTGTGATGGTGATGGAAAAGAATGAGCATTGTAAAAAAATCCAAATTTGTGGGAGTAAACCTAGACAGCAAACGTAGCTGGAAGCCTCATATTGAGCATATCAAAGGTAAAGTTAGTAAAAATATTGGTATTATTTATAACGTTAAACACATATTGGATGAAGTTTCATTACAGCTTCTATACATAACCTTAATTGTTCCATATTTAACATACTCTATTGAAGTGTGAGGTAAAGCTTCCACCAGTTATACAGAAAGGCTGTTCTTACTTCAGAAAAAAAAAAAACGATTAGAATTGTGACTTATAAAGGTTTATGATACCACACAAACAAACTGTTTATAAAGTTGCAGACCTTGAAGTTAAAAGAGTTTGTAATTTGGTGCCAAACTGCCAATACATATTCAAAACAAATTCATGCTAATCACTGACAGTAACAACAGAAGAAAATGAAGAGTTCAGATGCAAAAGCCTCTAAATGCCATTTGAAATTTTCTTCTTTAATGATGATTTTTATCAAACTTGTATATTTAAGTTCAGTAATTTCACTTAAATTACACTTAATAGGTAATCTTCATTGCAATTTAAGTGAAATTACTGAGCTTAAATATACAACTTTGATAAAAATGATCATTCTAGAAGAAAATTTCAAATGGCACTTAGAGGCTTTTGCATCTGAACTCTTCAAATGTCATTTTTGTGTACCATATTCACGCACCTCACAAAAACGAAAAAAAAATTCTTGTAATTGGGATCAATTTATGGAACTCTTTAGACATTGTGCAAAAATCATGCAACACGATTATTCAATTCAATAAAATGTATAAAGAAATGTTCTTAGAAAATACAAAGTCAGTGAGGCAGAACCAATTTTTGACAAAATTGAAATTGTTAATTATTTAGATGTGAAGTAATATTGTACCTCGATAGAGGGGGAAAAATAAAACTTGCAAACGCCCGCCATCACTCAACACTGGACATCGGTCAAGTAATGAACATCAAAGACACCAACCACAAAGTCCTCTGTGATTCCCCTGTCATTTTGCAACGCTGGAAAGACTCGATGTGCAACAAGGAATTCCCGCACCCACTGATCACAAGCACCGCCCTCATCCCTGGGCAGGTACCGCAGATCAGCCCCGCAAAGGTCGAGGTTGCTGCCAAAAAGATGAATAAAGGAAAGGCTCTGGGACCCGACAACATTCCCGCTGAGGCGTGGAAACTACTTGGACACCGAGGCACCGAAGTCCCTGCCCGACTGTTTAATAAGATCATTAACCCCCTGGGAACCAAGGTGTATTTGGAATCCTTGAGATGTTCTGACATACCCTGACATTTGTACTTTTTTCAGTTACTTATAAACATATTAATGGCACAGGTGAAATTACACTCTATTTAGCACAAACTGGGCTACCATAATATGTGAGTAACATGTATGTACATGTTTGTATTTTTGAGAGAATATTGTTGAAAATGAAAGCTTCTGAAATAAGGTCACAAAACACATACGAAATATGCATCCACAAGACTTCTGACTAATGTATGTTGTGGCCTAGAGTTTTTTTCTTCACAATGATCTGAAAATCATCCTCCTAATCGTTCACACAAAACTGTGAATTGGGTTATATTGTGAAAAACATTTTTTGTTTGCAGAGGCAATATGCGAATGGGGGTGAACAGGCCAGCCCTCATCATGTACAATTAGGTGATTATCACCTGAGAGAGACAAAGACATGCATAATAATGAGATAATGAGCCTTTCATTCAGGTGAGTCAGAGAAGAAAAAAATGAATATATACTTTAAAAATAATACTTTATATGGATATGGATATATATATATATATATACAGGGGTAAAAGTGGGCCGGAACGGTCCAGAACTGCGTTCCGGCACCTCAGATAAATTAATAAATAAATAGATTAATTAATCTTAACGAATCTTGCTTCTCCCGATATGGACCAACTTCCCTTCCTCCCCGCTGAACGCGAGCGATAAACACATAAAGTATAAACTATATAAAGTATAAACTGTATAAAGTATAAACGCATAAAGTATAAACTATATGAAGTATAAATGCCTAGTCCGTTTGGAGAGGTGCGCGCGGAGCCTTGCGCTCGTGCTTTACAAATGCTTGAAATGCACTCGCGGTGGTTGAGCGCGGTAAAGTTAGTTTTAGGTCCGAAATATTTCGCCTGACATTTGTTTTCGCTATAGCCACTGTTCTAGAGTCGTACAAAGAGATCAATAGCAGGATTAGGGTTGATTACCTAATTTACTTTTATTTACTTAGAGAAATCCTTTTTCTTTTCTTTTTTTTACTGAATTTACTTAGAGTTTAAAAAATATGATCTTACTTAGAGTTTAAAAAATATGATCAGTTTAGGGTAAAAAGGCCACATAGTGAGTGGTGTTAAAAGTAATTTTATTACAATTTGTCATGCGCAGTTGCGCACTAGAAAATCACCAATCACTGGGCGTGTCAATCAATTTAAAGAAATATTTTATTAACATACATTAATAATCATGAAAAATATTTTTAATTGAACTCAAGTGGACTCGGGAATAATTCTGAGTCCTAAAAAAAAAATGTTCGAGTACGAGTCCAAATGGACACGAGTCCATGACAAGACCAAGACCATTAAAATATGGTCTCGAGACCGAGACCGAGACGAGTCCGAGTCTCGAGTACTACAACACTGCTAAAAGGGGTTGGTCTGAAGTAGCTTCATTATTCATAGGTGTGGTTTAGGCGTAACGTGAAATAAACCAATCAGAGCGTCATCTCACATTCCCTTTAAGAGCATGATGAACGACGTGCACTTGTTCCATGGCGCAATACTATTAGAACGGCGTATTTACCAGGCGCACTTCAGCATCGGTTCACAGCCGAGGAGATCGATGTTCTCGTCAGGGAGGGGAAAAAAAAGAGTAGAGACATCGGGATGGGACAAACACACCCAAATTAGCTTCGGTTAAACATGCATATAATAATTTGGGTAAACGTGTAAGCTTCTATTTTTCCCATTGTCATGAACACAACAATAATTTCCCTCATGTTTTAATACCTTATAATAATGTATCATTTGCAAAAAGTAAAATGCATCTGTGTAGATGAGAGAGTCATCTACAGTGTATGCGGGTTGTTCACACTCTGTATTATGGGCAAGCATGCGCACTCAAAATAGCATCTGAAAGTACGTGCAATGCGGCACTGAGTTTAGACAATTTTTTTTTTCTTTTTTTTTCTGGTCAGTGGCGCAATTGTTTTCTGGAACTGCAGAATAGCACTGGGGAATGTTTGCGCCGAAACACGCCTCCGTTTTTGCGCCGACCCGCCCAGGGAGCGCAAGTTCATTCCCTAGATTACCGACGTGCGTCTGTGGAAGGAAAAGCCCGCTTTGCGCTGGTGCAAAATAGGAATGATAAATGAGTTTGTGTATAAAGTCATTTGCACCAGGTGCAAGATAGGGCCCATAGACATAACCCTGACAATCTCTATACTTCTTCAGGAAGTAAAATGATACTTTCAGGCCAAACTATTATATGTATTGGTGAATTGGTGGCAATAATTCATATGAATTTGTATGATCTAAATGGTACGTTTTCATACGATCCATTTACATAGCATAGTTTTCAGATAAATGCCATTATAAAAAATGTATATGAAATCGCCACCTCATAAAATATTAACATTTACTTAAGAGATTAGTTTGGAAAAAAAAAAATATATATATAAAGACAATTGCTTTAAAAGTACATCAAAGTGTTAATCATTCTGATTAAAAAAAATAAAAAAAATCCTGAACAGTTTTCAATTATCCTTATCTGCCGATTATCATTCACAGGCATGTCCCATTATTTCAGGACGATAAAACTGCACTACACATTTCCTCCTTGAACAACAGGAGCTTCCATCCATTATTCCTTGTCCCGACAGACCATGCGGCTGCTGACAAATCTGAGTCAGATACAATCAATCATATGGACTATTTACCAATCAGAATGTGATCAGAGAATGAAAATATTTGCTCTGATTAACTAAAGTTGGACACATCTAAAGCTTCTTCATAAACCTCAAGATCAATCATACAGCCACTGAAAATATATCCAGGGCAGAACACAATGTAAAATTACACATGGCCAACCCTGACTATGTATTAAAAACTGGTTAACATTGAATAACTACGTCACAGCATTTAAAGGGAGAGTTCACCCAAAAATGACAATCCTGTCATCCTTTACTCACCCTCATGTTGATCGAAATATCAGATACTTTCAGACATGTCTGTTGTTGTGTTTTTGTCAATGGTCGCCAAAGCTGTTTGGCTTCCAACATTCTTCAAAATATCTTCTTTCACAGAAGAAAGTCATACAGGTTTGGAATGACACGAGGTTGTTATGTCAAACTTTTCCTTTTGACCTGCAACAAGCTTGTGTAAGTAAGGAACATTTTCTGCAGTTTGAACCAGCCTGTGTAACAGAAAGCACTACAGAAGATATTATGTGCCTCGTTTGTTACTGTACTTCATCCACATGGTGAATGAGCAGAGACATCATTGACCTTTGTGAACTGGCATAATTAAACATTATCTTTTCTACTGCTCATTGACATCTGTGAGATACAATAGTCATGCTGAAAAATGAAAAACCCTCACCTCTATGTAACATCAATGCAAAAATGCATGGCTTAATGTAAAATGTAGCCATCTACTGTAGCAATCTCTTGCCATTGTAATGTGCATATCCCAAAATGCTTTTAGTGATCATGTGATTTTAATTATGTTACCAGCATCATGATTGATTACAATGACATGCTAAACACTAAACACATGCTAAACAGCCACATGACATGGTAAGGACAGTCAGCATAGTCAGTTACAAGCAAAGTTACCTTTTAATAGAGCCTAACATTTGATATTAAACATATTGGCTCAACTGACTTGCAGAGGGGGGATTTAAAGCTGTTCCCTTTTACTGGTGATTCACTTTTTTATTTTTTTCTTCATATAACGTTAGCCTTTTTTGTTGATCACATGTTTTACCATTTCATGTGTTTTAACAGCAAGATCGTGTTGCAATGGACGCAGTTGTTCACGTGTGTTTAAACAGTGAGGTAGAGCAACCAAAACAATGCCGAATTCTAAAGAGGAGTCTCGTCTACCCTCTGAAGGAAATGACTAGGAAGGACCCGTATCGTTGACATTGAGAAACACGTTTTGTGTATTCATAAATCTCCTAAATCTCTGACCCATCTTCGTCTTCTTCATCGTATAATATTTTTGCTGCTCTACATATGTCATCTGGTATTATTGAACCGATTGGCTACAGACGCATTTGATAGACATTTGTAGCACCCAATGGCTCTGAGCATTCATAAACCACGCCTCAAATACGAGAAAATGAACATTATCAATGACACGTGGTCTGGCGTTAGCCAGGCTAAACAAAAGCAGCATTTTACAATGATTTCTGAAGGATCATGTGAGATTGAAGCCTGGAGTAGTAGATTTGCCATCGTAGAAACAATTCACATTTTGAATTATATTAAAACAGAAAAGAGTAATTTTAAATTGTAATAATATTTCACAATATTACAGTTTTTACTGTATTTCTGATCAAATAAATACAGCCTTGGTGAGCAAAAGTTCTTTCAAAAACATAAAAACAATCTTAATGTTTTCAAACTTTTGACCAATGCTTTATATTCCCCACCATGTGCGTGTTTATTAAATATTTAAGTTAATTTAATTAATGCTTTTAGCAATATGAGATGGGTATTCTTAGTTGTTTTTCAAACATTTTATGCAAAAAAAAAAAAAAAAAAAAAAAAAAAAAAAGCCAAGTAGTAGGGTGGCAAAGGAAGCAGAGAAAACGGAAATGGCCACCCCCTACAGAGACAGCTTCAAAAATGATTAAGATGAAAAATTAGGAAAAAACTAAATTGGGGCAAGCAAACGCAAAGGGAATGGTGAAAAAGGAAATGCAGGAAGAACTGTAGGCACAATCTAATCCTCCACAGGATTGGCACACAGAGGAATATCAGAATCAAAATAGGAAGGCATCACAGCCACTGTATCTCCAGCAACAGATCATCTTGTGGAAAATGAAATGATTCTACAGCAGCTCCAGTAGTTTAACATTCACACATTAACATTTCAACTTTTGTTATTTTAATTTTATTTACCCAAAACATCATCTGTAGAGCACATTTAAGAAACCTTTTGTGCTAATATTTAACACTTCTTGCTCAGGTACTGTTGCTCTTGCTTACTGCTCTGAGCTTTGCTCTGTCGCTTTTATATTTTTATATTTTATCTCCTTTTATCACCTAATTTTTACTTCAGCAAATTTAGCATAGTGCTCAAACAACAAAGCTTGGATTACTACAAAAAAAAAAAGCAGAATTATTTTAATCGATCAGCCTCCCACTGAATTTTCCCATTTCCAGGGAAGGGGAAACACAACTGCCTAGATTCAAAAGGATAAGAGAGAAAATGCCTCTTCTGGTTCAAGAATCTATTTGCTGCACAAACTGCCACAGATTCTTACAAAGGATTGCAGTTTCTTGAAACAAAGATACTTGAGGGACCACCAAACCAGACAGAACACACAACAGAGCTTCGTCATGGATGCCCTCAGCATACAGCAGTTGAGTCGCATGAATCTAGTGCTCCTCAACAGGCCATACTGAGTGTAGAGAAACAAGTAACTGAACAGTTCAGTTTGGTTCTTCTTCCAAAAGGACCATAGACTCTCCAGACAGCTGTTGAATTTAATGCCCCGATGACCTGGTAGATTTTTCGTTATGAAGCTGAAATTCTCGTCTGTTAAATTAAGTAATTTATATATATAAAAAACACAAATATTCTCACTTTATGTAGTTTTTATGAAAAGAGTGAGATTTCAGTATGTTTCCTTTCAGCTAATTATAGCGTATTACATGTGACCACGCCCGAGAGCGCACGCTATTCAAAAGCAAATGTTGAGGCAAGCCATGAAAAACATCCAGTTTAATAAGAATATTGTACCTTACCTCGTCTTGCTGCGCTGTGAGGACTAATACTTTGGTAATAATCCTGGAAAAGTTACCTCAGAAGAGCTGGTAGTTTCATTTCGAGGAGCAGGATTTACTCTTAAGTGCTTTGTTCTAATCACTATAATTGAATAGTGTCTGTAAACTGCACAAATACTGTTTAAATATGAATTGCGTGTCTGTGTGTGAATGAATGAATGTCACAGATGCACATGCGATGTTTACTACAGATGTACATTGCATCTGTGCGTTCATTCACTCACGTTTCTACATTAGTAAACATTATTTTTACATGAACACATCCAAACTATATTGCTAGCTGAGATTTGTTCTAATCATGATATAGAATAGCATCTAGAATGACAACATTTTGGTTGACTAGTTTTGCATAGATAGATTATAAAGTTTTTACTCTAAAATAGACATTAAATAAGCTTTTGTTAGACTGTTTCTGCTCATATGTTAAATTTATAGTATGTTTTGTCAAAAATAAACTAATGAACTGTTGTAGTGTTTGTTCCAATGCAAGCTAGGCTATATAAGAATAATGAATCCTTAATTTTGAAATATGTATGATTAAATGTATTAAAAAAAATAAAAACTTTATAAGAGATTTATGAAAAAAAGACTATTTTCTTTTCAAGATGTTTCCAACTCTAACTTTGAACCAATTCTATGGCCCATATAACCTATTTGAACAGGATTTGTTTCCAGGTACGACTAAAAATGTGCTTTTGACTTTAATTTATATTTTGATTATATTTTGATTAACCCCCCAGTGAAATGCTCTCAGACAGCAAGTGCAGTGAGTTTGATTGCTACTTTATCTGAGAAAATAATACCAGAAAGGTGATCAGCACATCCTTGAATCAAGCTGGGTCACACAAATCAGACCACAACCTGAGAAAGTAGTTACTGTCTGTCTGATTTTGAAGAAATCGATGGCAAAATTTTAGATGAAACCATACAGCACCTTAAAACATCCACATGGGCCCTTGACGCACTTCAAATATCCCTTTTCAAAAGTGTGTTAAACTGTTTAGAAGCAGATCTCCTAGAAGTGGTAAATGCCTCCCTTCTCTTTGGGGGTTTTCCAAACTCCCTGAAAACTGCAGTTGTCAAGCCCTTCCTAAAAGAGCAATTTGAATAAGACCATATCAAGCAACTAAAGACCCATCTCAAATCTTCCTTTCATAGGCAAGATCATTGAAAAAGTTGTCTTCAATCTGCTGAAAAAATTCTTAATCTGCTTTCCGACTGCATCACAGCACATAGACAGCGCTCATAAAGATAATAAACGATATTCGTTTAAATACTGATACAAGCAAATTCTCAGCACTGGTACTACTCGACCTCAGGGCTGCATTTGACAGTCAATCACAACACACTTCTTGATAGGCTGGGAAACTGGGTGGGGCTTTCTGGGATAGTTCTAAAATGGTTGTTCTAAAATGTCATACTTAGAAGGGAGAGGTTATTATGCGAGTATTAGAGACCATAAGTCTGAGTGGACTTGAGGCTCAATTATTGCGTCACTCCTGTTCAACATGTATATGCTCCCAAAGAGCCAAATAATGAGAAAGAACCAAATCGCTTACCACAGCTAATGTATGCAGATGACACACAGATCTACTAAGCACTATTGCTTAATAATTACAGCCCCATTGACTCCATGTGCCAATTCATTGATGAAATCAACGGTTGGGTGTGCCAAATCTTTCTTCACTTAAACAAAGACAAAACTGAAGTCATTGCGTTTGGAAACAAAGATGAAGTTCAAGGTGAAAGCATACCGTCACTCTAGGAGTCAAACAACTAAAAATCAAGTCAGGAATCTTGGTTTCAGTAGTCATGCCAAAGCAACAACTAAATCAGCATACTAACATAACAATATTGCAAGGATTAGATGCTTTATTTCAAGGCAAGACTTAGAGAAACTTGTGAATGATTTCATCACCAGAAGGGTGGATAATTTTAATGGTTTACTGTAATGGTTTAAATGTAATTATTACATACATCATTCAATGGCCTAGGACCTCAATACATTGCAGATTATGCTCACTGAATTTAACCCAACAGATCACTCAGATCATTAGGATCACATCAGCTAGAAATACCAAGGATTCACTCTAAGCACGGAGAGTCTGCTTTTAGCTTTTATGCCAGCCACAGCTGGAACCAGCCTCCAGAAGAGATCAGATGTGATCTTACAATATAGTCAAGACTCAAAACACATCTGTTTAGCTGTGTATTTACTGAATGAGTACTGTGCCACTGTGTGTCGACTGTTTGTACTGTATTTTACTTTTTTCTTTAAATTTTACTTTTTAATTATTCTTATTTCTTTTGATTATTTTAATTTATTCTATGTAAAGCCCTTTGAATTACTATTGTGTATGAAATTTACTATATAAATAAACTTCCCTTGCCTTATCTTGCCTGACTGCATTCAATTTCAAAAGTATTAAGATATCTAAATGAATCACATGTCTCGATCAGCAATTAGTTTTCTTTCCTGTGCCACATTAGGAGGATAATCTTTGAGAACAACGCATTCTCACCCCAAGGCGTCACCTTTGACCATGCTTCAATATTTGACGTTTTAGGCGCCCTTTAGCGTCACTTACATGACGCGATCCTACGGCGTCATCTAACTGACGCTAAAGGAAAGCGTCTGCTAAAGGACGCGGTTAGGTTTAGGTGTGGGGTGGGGGTAGGGTACACGCGATCCTAGGGCGTCATCCAACTGACGCTAAAGGGCGCCTAAAGCGTCAGATATTGAAGCATGTCCAAATGCTTCCCAAGGCGTCAGTTAGGTGACGCCTTGGGAGTGAGAATGGGCTGTTGAGAAAGTCTAAGGCCGAATTACAATTATATGGCTTTCCTCTCAGCAGGAAGTGTAAAATGTGAGGTGGTAGATTTTATCAATTATCACATGTTAGGGGCTAAAATTATAATCCCATTAAAAGCGTTCTTATTCTGTGGAGGGCTACAATCCTAGTCAATTTGCTGCTAGTTTATCAAAGGAACTCATGATTATAACTCTGTTAAAGCTTGAGCTGAGAGGTTTTTCTGCATAAATAGGTCTGTAATCTGGTTCTGTAAAAATTATTTTGAGGATGGAACACTTGCTTGAGGATCAGGGCCCGGTTACCCATAACGTCCTTATCGCTAAGTAGTTCTTTACCTATTCCTTAACCTCTCTCTTGATTGATCACCTCTCTTATATGGCATAATTCCTGACACTAAGTTTATCTACTTTTGTAAGGTTGGTTTGGACCATTCGTAAGCTCTGTTTTAGCATTGTTTGAGCTCAAGACGCTAGTCGTCGCCACTGTGCAGCAGAAATCCAGACTGATCTCATGAAATGGCATGTGTATGACATGCAAATTCGTATTTCCATTTTTGGTGTGATATCAACATGCATAATCTCTTTTCAGCATGTTTATGAACGCGATTGACTTAATGTTACATTACTGTATATATAAATACATGACCTACCCCAACCCCGTCCCTAAACCTCCCCGTCACTGGGGTTAATAGCAATTACGAGTCTTCCCCTGTATCCTAGGGAACTACATTTTGCTTCATTTCGCTCGGACATTTAACGGCGTGTACATACATGCGGAATCACTCGGACATTTAACGGTGTAGAGTAGACATACACGCATTCACGCACATAGCTCAAAATGCGTATAGATAACACCCCACTTGACTTGAAAGTGGCATGTATGTTTATGCAAAAGTCATGATGTCATGTTGAGAAATCAGTGAAGCGCAGTACCGGTACAAGTCAAACTGTGGTATGTTGACAATGTTGTGGCTCAACAATGTGTTTTATAGTATGGACATTTTAAGAGTTAGCGTTATTGGGGAACCGGGCCCTGGTCTTTAGGTAGAGTCATGTTTACTGAGAGTGACGAAAGGAAAGGGTGTGTGGAAAGCTCTTATATGGACGGCGGTTTTATGTGCAAAATACTTACCTCGGGCATGCGGTCACTTTATGTTAAATCACTTTAAGTGAAATCACTGAACTTAAATATACAAGTTTGATAAAAATCATCATTAAAGAAGAAAATTTCAAATGGCATTTAGAGGCTTTTGCATCTTAACTCTTCATATCTTCATTATCAGTTGAAAATTAGCCAAGGCTACACATTCAGTAAAAACTACAGGCTACAGCCTGAGGGAGTCTATTCCCAGATATGAAACATGCATGCACAATCTCACTCTGGGATTTCTTCATAGCCTTTAACAAGAGAAATATATAAAGCAAGACATCCCCATGATATCAAAACCCACCTCTGAGCTCCCCAAGCTTGACAGGGGAAGCATGAGTGCTTATACATTATTTAGTGTAGTTTAAATTGAACTAAATGCCATGAAAATCACATACTGTACCATGAAATGCCATTCTAGCTTTCAGTTGAGGTAAAGGGACAACAATTATTGTGAGAAGGGTACATTTTTCCAAAATTTACTTACTGTGGTTGAGTGCAGTCTTGTAAGTTACACATTCTGCGAATAGGTTTGGGTTTCTTGTTGATGTCACAGTAGCCTCTGTGCACCATTTTGTTGTCACCTTTTTTACGACACCCATATTTGGTGTATTGGAATCCTGAAGAATGAAAAAAAAATGAAAGAACGCAAAGAAGCATGACGTGCAATTAAGTGAACCAGTCTTCAACAACTTTTGAAAAATCTGGCCTGGTCTGGTCTGGTCTATGAATTATTATATAAATCCATAGGTTATGTCAAAATTATGATTTTAATTATTGGATACAGTCGAGAAGGTCAAAACTTCTGATGTGGGACAGGATGAACATTTTAAGGGTGATCTCATATACATATACATTTGATGTGATTAAAACTAGCTACTTTTTTTAAATTATAAGGTTAATTTAATATTTAATAATAGTTTAACATATCCAATGTTGATGACAACAAAACAACCATAGGATTTGTGTCTCAAAGGCTTACCAAAAAAAAAAAAGTGCATATTAACAAATGTGAAAATGACTGTCGAAAAAGGCAGACTATAGCACCAGGAATTATACACTCACCAAAAGGATTATTAGGAACACCTGTTCAATTTCTCATCAATGCAATTATCTAATCAACCAATCACATGGCAGTTGCTTTAATGCATTTAGGGGTGTGGTCCTGATTCATCTCCTGAACTCCAAACTGAATGTCAGAACGGGAAAGAACGGTGATTTAAGCAATTTTAAAAGTGGCGTGGTTGTTGGTACCAGACGGGCCGGTCTGGGTATTTCACAATCTGCTCCGTTACTGGGATTCTCACGCACAACCATTTCTAGGGTTTACAAAGAATGGTGTGAAAAGGCAGTATGTGGGAATCCTGTGAGCGAAAATGCCTTTTTGAGGCTAGAGGTCAGAGGAGAATGGGCCGACTGATTCAAGCTGATAGAAGAGCAACTTTGACTGAAATAACCACTCGTTACAACTGAGGTAAACAGCAAAGCATTTGTGAAGCCACAACACGCACAACCACATTTCTGTTGAGACATTCAGATGGTAGAGACAAAATTTGGCGTAAACAGAATGAGAACATGAATCATTCATGCCTTGTTACCACAGGCTGGTGGTGGTGGTGTAATGGTGTGGGGGATCTTTTCTTGGCACACTTTAGGCCCCTTAGTGCCAATTGGGCATCGTTTAAATGGCATGGCCTACCTGAGCATTGTTTCTGACCATGTCCATCCCTTAATGTCCACCATGTACCCATCCTCTGATGGCTACTTCCAGCAGGATAATGCACCATGTCATAAAGCTCTTTAAAGATCATTTCAAATTGGTTTCTTGAACATGACTATGAGTTCACTGTACTAAAATGGCCCCGACAGTCACCAGATCTCAACCCAATAGAGCATCTTTGGGATGTGGTGGAAGGTGCCCTGGATGTGCATCCCAAAAATCTCCATCAACTGCAAGATGCTATCCTATCAAAATGGGCCAATATTTAAAAATTTTGCTTTCAGCACTTTGTTGAATCAGTGCCACGTAGAATTAAGGCAGTTCTGAAGGCAAAATGGGGTCAAATACAGTATTACTATGGTGTCCCTAATAATCCTTTAAGTGAGTGTATTTGAGTACCCTAAATAAACTGAAAGATCATACTAATGGAAAATTACCTCCAGCACAAGGTCTTGAACATGTGGACCAGCTTTTAAGCGCCCATTCATATGTGTCCTCCTGAATGACATTATTGTTGTTAAGGGGCACAGAATCTTCATGGATGATGTATTTGTACATCAGTGTGGACCTCGTCTCATTGTCTTTAGGTATGATCTAATGGAGATGGAAAAATCATAGGATAAAAGTTTCAGAAATAGCAAAGTTATATTTACAAGCATTTGATTATGTACACAGGGATTGAGCATGTGTTAATGCATATGTAAAAGTATGCAGATTATTTGTTGGCCTCTGTGAGCACTCGAAGATCTGTTTAATTACATTTGAAAACTAAAAGAGCATGACCAGCCTTACTCAACAGCTTAGGGGATCGTTTCAAGGACGACTCATTTTGGATTAGTTTTCTGTTGTAACAGCAATTTCATACATAATTCAGAAATTCATATTCTAATTAGTGATTCTTATTTTCTTAATATGCCTGCAACCTGATTTATAAATCTGTGTTTTCTTCAGAGATTAGCATTCAGCATGTGCATTTATTCTATTTAAAGTAAGTTTTGCATTTTGTGAATGTGAGAAGAAGGTGGTGAACTCATTAAAATGATATCCTTTCTTGCATTCATTTTGCCTAAATTTGAGGTAGGAGTAAGAATAGGTTGTGGTTGAAGACAAGAGTGTATTTTAAATAAACATTTTATTTTGCATTGAAAAGTTTTAATTTGTCATTTCAAATTAGAACATTAACTGTAAATTGAAACAGCATTCATAATAGGAATCACACACTTGTAAATTACACTATGTCATTACTTAAATGTATTATTCTGACCTGTATATAATGTCCAAACGGAGTGGACAATTAAATGCAGTTAAAAAAAACATCTAAAATTCTGTATGCAACTTCTAAATTGGCTGATGTTCATGAATTCATCTTATAAAGAACAGTGAGTACAGGTGTAAATGGAAGGATATTAAAGAAAGAAACCACATACTTAATTTGAACAATGACATTTTGGTAGAAATATCAGTTGTTGTTGTTTTGTTGCAACCTGAGCACCCAGACTTATGGTCATTAAATGTATTATGGACTTTAGTAATATTTAGCATGGAAATGTCAATGTGTCTATCCATGGGTTTCTGCTTTACAGAAATTAGGTCATTTTTTACAGTCTATGGCCATGCCCAATGTTCCCTATAAGCTGCGCATGTGCGCGGTCACACTCTTCTGATGCTACGGCCGTGCAGAAAAGAATAAAATGCCATGCAGAGGACTGACGCAAAATGTATCGCTCCATTTGATTGTAGTTTAAGGGAGAAATAATTGCAGAGCTTTGGTTAACCACTATAGTGAAAAATGGTGAATGCAGTTTACAGCTGTCATAGAAACAGAATGATGTGAGCATGAGTGATTAGAAGTAAGTCTTGTGTGCGGACCAAATAGCTCAATATGTGAGGCAACGAGAAATGCAAAGACAAGTGAAATAAAATCAAAGAGGATTGGTTTGATTAAAGTGGTGGAAATAATGGTTGATGGACAAAGAACGGAAACAATTACACATCCACCCGTGTGCAAATTAAAAATACATCATTAGTTTAAATGGATGTTTTTGTGTGTGTGTGTGTGGGGGGGGGGGGGGATATGGGGGGGTCAGGCATTGTTAGATTACTATTACCATATTACTATTATATAATAATATAATATGTAAACAAATTGAAGCATTTAAACTGATATATTATATCACTTCAAATACATCAAATAGTTTTTTTAATACTTCCCATATTTTATTATATTATAATTCTAAATAAATAATCTTAGAAGGGTACTGTTTAGGTTATATTAGGCATATATTTTATTATATTATATGCCTAAATAAAGGGTATTTCACAAGGGTATTGTTTCAGGCTCACTGCCATTAAAAAGTTTCAAACCCCCTGCTAAAGAAAATATAGGAAATTCATAAGCAGTAATTAAGCAATAAACAATCATTTAACTTTGGTGGTTTAATGCCTCCTGTACACAATTAATTGACTTTACAAAAACACTTTATGTTTTCCCAAACCATCTCAGTGTAACAGCTTACTTTTCTTTCATACTATATTGTAAACAATTGAAGATTTTGTAAAGTATTTTTCAAAGTATTTCTTGGTAAAGACTGTCCAGTTAACAGCACTGTAAAAAAAAAAAAAAAAAAAAAAAATCAAGTATCCCAAAATGCTTCATTTAGTGACAAACTTCATTTAGTTTGTTTTTCAAAATTATGATTTAATGCAATTAAGTTGCATCAAGGTGGAAACCTTTGTGTTTCTACGTATGCTGCACAGGTCAGGTATAAAGAATATTTTTGCTCAGGTGGTGAAAAATATCTGCCCAATAGAAAAAAAGTTTTGCTCAGCAAAAAATAAATAAATAAATAAATAAAATAAAAAATAAGGGAAAAATTGGTCATGCCACACAAAAAGATATCCTATTCAAGTGGGATTTTAAAGTTGAAATAGAAGAACCAACACTATCTCACGACCAATTCGTACGAATTCGACGCATGATTAAAAAGTGGCTAATTCGTACTAATTCGTACGACCTCACTCGTACTAATTCGTACGATTTGTCTAAACCCACGTGATGGTTAGGGTTAGGGCCGAGGTAAGGGGTAGGTCATTCGTATGAATTCATACGAATTCGCCAATTCGTAAAATATGTACGATTTAGCAAAATCGTATTAATTCGTACGAGTGAGGTCATATGAATTGTTACAAATTAGCCACTTTTTAATCATTCGTCGAATTCGTACGACTTGGTCATGAGATCGGGTTGGAAGAACTGGCAAGTCAAAGCCTTCAACTTAATCTAGCTGAAGAGTTGTAGTATGAGTTAATGTAAAACTGCTAAATTATTACAAGTTTGGCCAGAAATAAGACTGTAAAGTGTTCTGTGTTGTCAATTTTATTGACCCTGTAGCTCAGGTCTTTGCTTGCTCGCCGTTCCACTCTACGGACTGGATATGTGCAAAATTTTCCTCAGATGAGCTTCCAGAAAGCCCTGAGTTCCTCCAGCACTCCTGACGTCGGCGCCAGTGTCTATTTCCTGCGCGTCGGCTCCCATGTGCATGGCCCCTCCCCTAAGCGACCCCCACAAGTGTATTTCTACTGTAAGCCTCTTTGAGCATGTGTCTTTCCCTTGGCAAGTCACCTTGCCACCCCTGGGGTTCAAATATTCCATCTGCGGCTGGACACCCCATTGTTCTCCATATGCATCCCCCTGGGTCATGTGTGTATTCTCTAAATCATGTGTATTCTCCTTCGTCACGGAAATGCATTCTGAAAAACGATCACACCAAGAAGAGGTGGAATAATTTTGTGAAGAGATAACTTGATGGAGAGCTAAGGACCACCGCCTCTGTAGTGATAATTTTACACGAGATCGTTTTATAAACTTTCGTCAGAGACAACTGGGATTCACTGATAATCCGCTGTTACTGGTAAATGGGGCTGAACTGACTATCTCCCGCCTCGGGCTTCATCCTAAGGCCGAAAGCATCACCTAATATCACCGTCGGCTGCTTTCCCTCGAGTGGGTGTGGTTTCAGCACAGCCAGCAGACACGACCCCAGTGTTTGAAAGCATAGAATCTTGCTCATTTTGTCAAGATTTTGATTGCTTATTTTATTTACTTGGCGGTTGTTGTTTTTTTATCATTCAAATTTGACTAGGTGGCTAACAACCCATTTTTCTGTGGTGCGACAAACTCAGAACAAATACTTAATTTTAACTTTACAGGGACTTCAAATATTTTTAGGTTTCCTCTAAAGTCTCTTTCTCTTGCGTTTTAATTCAATCTTTTAATGGATGTTGTGGTTTTTATTTTTTATCTATTTATTATTATTATTATTATTATTTATTTACAGTACTTTGGAGCTACTGTGTAGCCTGGAAGGTGCTTTATATAAATAAATAAATACAAATACACAATATTGATATATGATGTACATCTAAGCTATACTTAGGCAAACCCTTATACTTAAGCAAACCTTTATGCTAATATTTAAAAGTAAAAAAAAAAAAAGTACTGAAGGTAATTATTATGGCTCTTATCGTAACAGAGAATTCTGGAACCCAATATTTCGATCAATGACAATGCGATCCATCTTATCCAGGACTGCAGATTTGTCCTATGGCAAAATACATATTTTATGATTCCTGAAAAAAGTCTCAGACATCAGACATTTTATCCTCTCAAATTGTGGCAAGAGCGCATCAGGCTTTAGTAAGCAAATATCTATCAGGAATTGAAATGTAACACACATCTAATCCTCTATATCAATTTCATCAGCTTGGATGACTAAAGAGAATTCCAGAAAGTTCACAAACTCAGTCACTCCGAACTCAGACTATATTTTTACAAGACTCGCTCATTTATTTGTATTCAATAATCAGTGAAAAACTCAGTGCCATCACATCTTACTGCAGTAGCACGGTTTTCTCTTTTCATTTAGTAAAATGAGATATTCTCTTCATTAAACAAGTGTCAAGGCAAATATCTCATTCTCTCTCCTCAAAAACTTTTAACACACCACAATACCTCTCACTTCACGCTTTAAAAAAAAAAAAAATCACAGAGAAAAATCATTAAAAAAAAACAATATCACTGATCTACCTTGTACTGTGTTTAAGCTGTCAGTGTATCTAGAGCAATTTCTCTTTCTTTCCTAGTAATCTTCCACATTGACAGTGGGCTCTGATCTCAATCTAAATAACGAGTTCTGAAAGATGATAAAAGGCTTGAGCTTTGACTGACACATTCAAATACGGGTGTGATCCTCACTCATTTTCTTTTAACATGAGGACCTTCTGTTCACACACACCCTAGCTTCAACAAACTCTTTTAAGTGGGTGGTGGTGAATATATTTTAATCAATAGAAAGTTAAATACTGCGGCATATCTCAAGCTAACAAGCCAACACAAATGTCTGAAACCCTTCTCAAACTCCTGCACTGTGCTAATAAATACCTTAAATACGTGGGACAACATTTCTCTAATTTTATAAACTCATTTTTCTGTTGTCAAAGACTACAAATGTCAGCTTTACACTTCTATCAGAAATGTCCATGAAGAGACAATTTGAGACATTCTCGCACTGTACTCCCTCTTTTAATGCACTTTAGACATTGCACACAACACACACACACAAAAAAAGAAAAATATAGAAAAGATAGGGACTGATGAGATGTGGGGGAAGGTTGTCTTATATTATATTATATTATATTATTATATTATCATATTTTGTACAGGATTGACAATGGCAATTGTTACATAGGAGGAAGGATGGAAATAAAAATCTACAAAAACAATATGGGCAGTATGGTGGTAGTGGGGAGTGATGGTAATGACAATGGTAATAAATAATAAATGGTTACTTTGTGTACACACGCATACACATACCCACGCTCATACACGCTCACTTACACACTTAGATCAAACACTTAATCACTCTTGCCACTGCTGGAATTATGGATTTACAAGATTGCTCACTACTGCACTATGTTGGTTTGTTTGTATGTATGTCTGACTGTTAAATAAAAAAAAAAAAAAAAAAGAAATGTCCATGAAGGAAAAGAAGCATGCTGCATTGAGTCTGATTTTCTAATGAACAAGGGGGAAAGAATTCAAAGACATCAGCTGTGTACAGTATATGGTGAGCCACGCAATAAAACAGCATAATGTGTGTGGGGGAGGTGTTAGACTCTCTGCATGTATCACACACACAAACACACATCTAAGACTACGCTTACACTTATTTCACACTCTTCAGCGTTTCAGGTCATTATTGTATTTACCATCATTCTGTTTTAATCTCAACATAGCAAGTCATAATAACTGATTCATGCTTTTTCATTAACATACTTATTCAAATGATGCACTGTTTGGCATAATCCATAATTACACCATAATTCCTTCTTACCATCAAAGAATGAAGACTGAAAGTTTTAATAGCAAAAAAAAAATAAGGAAAAGCCTTTTGCCTCTGTCTTTGAACATTTGTGAATGAGGATAAAGGATGAAATGAACAACAAGAGAAAATTAAATTACACAATGGTTGCCATGGTCACAGGCCCGACTATAGGATGAAATGACTGAGGGGGCAAATTAAATTGTTAAGGGGGGGGGGTAATTTTACAAGCGCATGGCGCCTTGCTAACAGACATCTGTAGAGCTGCAGGCTGGGCGACACCCAACACATTCGCCAGATTCTATAATCTCAGAGTGGAGCCTGTGTCCTCTTGTGTACTCGCTTCAACCAGCTAGTACTGGACCCGCTAAGGTGTTTTCGCTTGCTCGCCATTCCAGTCCACAGACTGGATACGTGCGATATTCTCCTCAGGTGAGCCTCATAAGCCCTGAGTTCCTTCAGCAATCCTGACATTGGTGCCAGTGTCTATTACCTGCGCGTCGGCTAGGTGCCTCCTGTGTGGTCCCTCCCCTGAGCGATGCCCCGCATGTGTATTTCCACTGTAAGCCTCTTTGAGCCTCTCTGAGTATTTGTCTTTCCCTCGGCAAGCCACCTTGCCACCCCTGGGGTTGAAATATTCCACCTGTGGCTGGAAACCCCAGTGATTCCCCATATGCATCATTCAGATCATATGTGTATTCTCTAAGACCCCATTCACACCTGGTATTAAAATGCGATCTGTATCCAGATAAGTTATCCGGATAATAAAAAACGCATGTTAATGCAAGGTGTAAATGCGTTGTGATCGGATCGCGATCGGATCTGCCTGACCACATCTGGAGGTAGTCTGGCTCGCATTGTGTCCGGATCTTTACTAGGTGTAAACGCAATCTGGTTGTAACCACATATGTATATTTTACTCCTCCAAAAAAGGCAAAAAATAAACGAGTGAGCTTGTTATATAGGCTATATGTCATGTTATAGTCAGATATGACGGCGCTACTGCGACACGCATCACCCATCACCGCAGATGAGCAGCTGAGCGTCTATTCATCGGGCCAACGTGCAAACATCGCAAATAAAAGTGAAAGTAAGTCACAGACGCTTAACACACAATCATCTTCAAGTAAAGAAACGAAATTATCTTACCAGCGCTGTTGCCACTCTTTTATTGATGTCTTTGATTTGGAAATTAGCTGATGATCAACGAAATGCCGCTCAGATCTGTTGCTTTTGGTGGCGTGCAATCCATTAAATCTGCATGCGCGGGAGTTTAAGATCGGATTTATATCCGTTTTGCAAAAACACATTTATGTGGCCAGGTGTAAATGGAATCGGTACTTATTATCCGGATAACTTATCTGGATACAGATCGCATTTTAATACCAGGTGTAAATGGGGTCTAAGTCTCTAGGTTGGCAGTAATTGCATATTCCCTCCAAACTATGGGATCTGCTCCCCAGTCTCTCTGCCAGTCTCACAACAAGGATCTCAGATTTACGCAGGGCACTGGAAGATAGCTGAGAAGGTGGCATGATTAGACTGGTATCCCCATTCATCTTCATCGGACGGAACTCGGAGTGACAACAAAAGTGAACTCGGTTATGGATGTAACTCTCATTCCCTGAGTAGGGAATGGAGACGTTCCATCTTCCTGCCACTTTACGCTGTGCCGCGGGGATAGCCTGACCTCAGTCTTGGCTCCTCAGCAAAGAAACATGTCTGCATTGTGGCCAGCGTCCTCCTTATATACTAACAAGGTGAGGCGGAGTTACGCTATTGTGGATATCAAGAATTAGCATTGTTATTAGCATTGTAAGAGACTGCTCTTATGTTATGAAGCTACTCGACAAACAACATTTTGGCAATTGTGTGTGTTATTGTTCGTTCAGAGAACTGTATTCTTGCGTGCGGTCTGCACATGATAGCCTACTGGCACGCGTCAAGTCAGGAAATTTACATGCAGCGCGCTCTCTTTTGACTACTCGCACATGAATGGTTTAAAGCATTTGCACGAATAAGAGCAGGATCATGGAACACTAGCCAAAGGATGAAAAATAAAATAAATAAATAACAGATGCTGCATTAATTGTAAAATCAAAAGCATTTTGCTGTGATGTAAAAATCACAGCATTTTGCTTCATATAATTGCATACGCTTGACATCACGATTGTGATATGATTAATTGTGCAGCACTACAGTATCCTGGAAATGAATAAAAGTTAAATTAGCTTTTCATACTGCCAATGCATTTGTATTATGGAAAAAAAAAATGGGAATTTTTTATCTAAAAAAATCCCACTGTTGTATGTTTTATTGCAACATATAAAAGACCTTAATAAAAGAAACTTCAAATTTTCTTTTTACAGCATTTCAAATCAAGCCATTCTAAGAAAATAAAAACGTAAAATGTTTTGTTATTTAGGTAAATCATAATGTATGCAGTTATCATATCACAATAAGCTTCAAATTAGATTATGGAAAGTTTATTTACCAGAACAACAATTGCATCATGTAGTGGACCATCAGTGTAGAGAGTCTCGACATCATCCTCGATGAGGTAGTCCCACTCCACTCCTATTTCAATGAAGCGCCGAGATCTTGCAACTTCTCCTTTGCCATTGAGAATGTAATGTCCTGTTGCTTGGTTCTTGATAGCTGCATTCAGAGATAAATTACAACTCAGAGATAAGAGGTTAACAGAAAAACTGATTCAAACTGAAAAATATGTTTATTTAAATGATCTCATCAGCCATCAAAACAGACGTTTTGATGTACACGTCAGGAAAATTACCATTGTTACCAGTCATCAAATGTCACTTGTGAAAAAAGGTTTGATACAATGACATCAAAACTGACCTTGTATAATAAAATTGTGTTTATTTTTGCCAGAGGAAAAAAAGGATGAATATTCAGAAAATGTTAACTTTAAAAGGGTATAATTATTCTATTATTAATTATTTATAATTCAATTATAAAACAATTCTTTTATAATTCCCCGAAGCATGAACATTTCTTCTGTGGAATTAAAAAAGGTTTTGCTCCATCAGTAGCTGTAAGCTCAGTTCATAAACTGGAGAGCTATATTACAAGCCATCTCAGAGATTTGTGTGAATAATACATTGACATTAAAGTTATTTACAAAATCTGAAAAGCATGGTCACAATTCAGCTTGGAAATTATGTTTTTCCACCTGTGATTTTCACCCCCTCCCCCCAAAAAAAACGTTTTATTTTTTTGTTTGTTTTGTGTGAATCATGCCTTAAAATAAGAAAGGTTTATTTTCCCAGGACATTTGATGACTGAAAAATAGACTGAATTGGTATTCAGAATAAATGCTAAAGGTGTTAATCATACAACTATTCAGAGCAAGCAAGGATGCTACTGATGGGAACTCACATATTATACAATACTTAATTAAATGTTTACTGATATATTCAATTATAATGCAAATAAATGCTTTTATCTTAATCACAAATCTAAAAATTGGAGAAAGAAATGGGTCATGTAAGCCACCATACATGTATACATTTTTTATTATAATTTTCTTTTCAGTTTACTTTATTGTTGGTTAGTACGTATAGCACATGTATACATGTATATCATATGTGTAATACATAACTGGCTGCAGTGCATCATTTTAGCAAATTCTTTTCTTTTCTTTTTTTTTTTCTCAGAATCCTGAGGCCTATGCTTAGTCAGCTACCTCTGATTTGTTAATTTAACAGACTGGTGAACAAAGATTTCTGGAATCTTCCTGTAATCCAAGTCTTCTGTTTGATAGAAATTGCTAAGCTTTAGCATTTTGGCATGCAAAGAAATTGAAATATTGTAATCAGTTGAGTTAAATATATAGATAAGCGAAATTTCTATTAATTAGCTAGTTTTATATATTATTGAAACAGAAAATTTGGCTTTATAAAGACTTCTTTGAAGGTTAACTGGGGCAGTAAAGATAGGTATTGGACTACTTACTGTATCTAGGTAATTAAAATAAGGTTAGGTTTAATTAAAAGTTCAACTACCAAGGGGTAATATTTAAAGTCATAAAGTACTTTCAAGAAGTACTTTCATGAAGGGGAATATTCTTAGAATAAAAGCGACTTCAATTCAATTAATTAAAATTAAATCAATTCTGTGCATTACAATGTGATAATTCCTGTCTGTATGAGCTTCTCAAAATGACTAGAATGAATAAAAAGGGCCAATAAATCGTTTTGTCTTTCCCTCTTTTAACTCTGTGTACAGTTAAAAGAGGCATCCGGTACTGTTACAGTTCAGAGACAAAAAATAAATAAATAAATTAAAAAAAGAACACTGATATTCAAAACTAGCTTTAATTCACAAAGCATAAAAATGCAATGCCTTATTGCTCACATTTTTATGGCAAACATAACTGTTAAGTGACGATGCCAATTAGCAGGTTATGCCGAAAGCAAATTCTCCATGGGTGGCTTGGGATTTTAATGTGTTTTTAGAATAGCAGTTTAGTTTATGACTTTCTTTCTTAAGCCGAAGAAAAATTAAGTGAATAATTTGAGGAAAACATTCCAGGATCATTTATTCTTATTTAAATTAGTTAACATTTTATTTTAATTTTGCATAAATGCATTTGTTCGTGTGTGTATCCTGAACACCTCAATCTCGTGAAAGCTGAAAGATTAATTGTGAAAAATATTTGTTCGGGGGTGTTTTTTACAGTGTGAAGGGTGCTTGACGTAATTTTTGCACATTCTTCTTTTAAACAATGGTGCGATTCTTGCAGCCTACATCAGGCATGATCTTCCCAATGTGCACATCACATGAGAAATTGTGAACACATGGAAGCGCATTGCAGAGCAGGACCAAGGTGAATATTTGTGTTTAAGTATATACATTTGTATTATTTGATTATTTCAGAAAATGACTGACCATTTTTTTTTTGTCTAGGATTGTGTGGATTACTTTGAAGCTGCCTAAATATGGATTTTGGACCATTAAAAATAGACTATGGTGCATGAGCCCAGTTTCTCTTCAGCTGAAGAAAGAATTGTATCTATTGTATCTACATCTTTGATGGGCCAGAGTAAATAATCAAGAAATTGTAATTTATGGGTGAACTACTCCTTTGACACATTCAATATGGCAGATGTGTTTGTCCAAAGAAGCTTGCATTGCATTCAAGGCACACATTTTAGTAGTTAATACTTGCCCTGGCTGTTGCTAGTGCCATTCTCTATTGTTTGAGCTACAGGAAGGTTTGTGTTTTTTTCTACAACCTTAATGTAGTTACATACACTCTCAAATGCTTTAAAAAGTTTGCTACAAGTTGTCTGACAAGCACACTATGGGCAGTTGTAGTATAACTTCTGCATTAAAACAACAAAATGCTTTTAAATTTAATGTTTGAGCTTCTACATGCTGTGTAACAAAACATGAAAAATGATCATACTTGTAATTTGAAAACTGCTATTTTAAAAACTCTCTGTAAATTCCAGAAGGAAACCATGGCTTGAAATTGCTCATTCCCTTTCAGGTTTTAGGACTATGGTCCACAATGCCACATAAAAATTGTGGTGGACAGTGATTGTCTTTAAAATATGTGAATATAATTCTGTTTAATGCATTTCCAGGAAAATGCACATGTATGCTGCTTTATAAAAATACATTGATCCGATGGATAAGTATTAGAGTGACATGGATCCATTAAGCACAGCTACCTGTACCACGCACAGATTACATGAGCATGCATCTTTTGTTGTTTATCCTGGGAAACATGAGGACAGGTTTCACTTACCAAGAATTTGAGGAGAAGCCTCATGTTCTTGTATGATCACATGTCTAGCCCCAGGAGGAATGAGAAACATCTTTAGGTAACCTTTGCAACGATGAAAAAAAGGCAAAGGAAGAAGAGACAGCAGAAGCAATTAGTTAGCTAAAAAGTTGTACTATGGTTTGATCTTTGCAGAGGGGGGGCATCTCATCACTAAGGCATTTCTACAGTAGTACATCACTAAAGCTTTCAGATTTGAACAGTCAGACTATTGCAACTGTCCATCTACGAGGGTTACGAGAAGCCTATAAGGAAAATATCAATACGTGACAGAAGGTTCCAATTCCATTCATTCATACATTCATCCATGTGAATGTATGACATATCCTTCAGAAGCTCAAAAAACAATGTCAGGCGAAACAAAACTGAAAACCATGAACAATTGTTATGTAAGCCTAATTAAGAAGGATGCTGAATGGCAGAGCCTTGAGTCAGTTTGCAATACATCACACAAGAACACAAAAAGACTAATGTTGCCTTCTCTACGAATGCCCATTCCTCTGCAAAGCATGCTACCACTCACCCATCACATTTCTAGAATCCTCTGTTTCATTCAGATATATATTCCGAGCTCCTTTCGGCAGCAAAAAGGCTCCTCTTGTTTTCCCTTCAGAATCAGAAGGATTTGTTACGTCATTTTGTCCTACACTCTTTGTCATTGACATGATAAATGCCTCTAAACTAAAGCTAGACTTTGAACCAGTCTCTAGCAGCATGATGCCTGTCTGAGACACCGGTGTAATGTAAAAAGGAGTCCAATCATTGTAATGAAGGATTAAGTCACTTGAGGCAGTGTCTGTTGGGAAGATTTATCATCAATTAATCTGGACAGGAAGACTTTTGCTAGGAAAGATGCTGGGTAATCCTAATAGAGTTTAGATGAAGGCCTAAATGGACCAGGAATAAAATAGGGTTGAGGAAGGAGAAAGAGATTAAAAAAAAAGGTCAGAAATAATGGCTGGGTGTGTTATGATGGTGGGGGAGGGATGCTGTACACTACAGTATGTATGCGTAAGGGTGAGAGAGAGAATATTTACATAGTAATCTTAGATTCACTTGATTTCATGTTATTTCCATATTATATATATGAAGAGTTCAGATGCAAAAGCCTCTAAATGCCATTTGAAATTTTCTTCTTTAATGATGATTTTTATCAAACTTTTATATTTAAGTTCAGTAATTTCACTTAAATAACAATTAATAGGTAATTATCATTGCCATTTAAGTGAAATCACTGAACTTAAATATACAAGCTTGATAAAAATCATCATTAAAGAAGAAAATTTCAAATGGCATTTAGAGGCTTTTGCATCTGAACTCTTCATATCCTGTTTTGAAATTACAAATATGGACTTTTTTTTTTAAGCTCTTCAAGATTTTTATTTAAAGAGACAGCTCACGCAAACTGAAAATAATGTCATCCTGTCATTCCAGACCTTTAAGGAACACAAAAGAAGATATTTTCAAAAATGCTGGGGTCCAAAAAACTTACTGCCCACTGACTTACAAAACAAACAAATGAAAAACACTTTTCAAAATATCTCCTTTTTTGTTCTACAGAAGAAAAAAAAAGCATACAGGTTTGGAATGACATGAAGGAAAAAGAATTAAATTTTGAGGTGAACTGTGCCTCTAATGTAAGAGTAGTCTTAAATGTATATTTAAGTCAAGCAGAGTATGCACAACAAAACAATTGGTAACACTTTATTTTACGACCCGCAAACAACTGTGTAAGTACACCGAAATTACGGTGTACGTTTCTGTAGTTATAGTGTACTTCCGTGTAGGTATAAGGGAACAATATGTTAAGTTTGGGGTAATAAAGGGGTAACAAGCACCACTTTAATTTACAGCCCGCAGGAGTTACACTTACCCTGTAACTACACAGAACAAGGGGGTAACAAACGCTACTTACTATGTAGCAATACGAAACAACACTATTTGCACTGTAATTACAGAGAAAGGTACTGTTATCAAAAAAAAAAAAAAAAAAACGTTTTAATTACACAGTATATTTGCCCTGACATTTAAGTGTCATTGCAATTCAATGGGATAAGGTGAGTACTAATTACCACATGGTACGGTCTAAATTAAAATCATAGTAAACAAATTATTTTGACTTTTGTATTAATCTAGTAAGAAAAGCCAATAAATTTAATTTTATCATTATATATATATATATATATATATATATATATATATATATATATATATATATATATATATATTATGTACACAGTGTAGCTACTTATAAGTAGCCTACACTGTGTAGGCTACTTACAAAGCAGGTTGTATATCTGTTTGTTACCCCTTTATTACCCAAAACTTAACATATTGTTTCAGTGTACTTACACAGTTGTTTGCGGGTCGTAAAATAAAGTGTTACCAAACAGTTTTATGCCAGTCTATCTTTGTACAAAGGCTCAAAAATACAAAGGAAAACACTTGAACATTAAAGTACCTATAATGGAAACACCATAAAACCAAAACACCAAACTTTTAAAATATGCTGTCACAGTAAACAGTACAAGTCAGCATGACACTGGTGTCATAGAATAGCTTGCCAACGTTTTTGTGTTTCAAAAACTGGCAAACCCAAGTTAAAACGGTCAAATGTTAAAAATTTCACATCAGGAATATCAGCAAAGGATATCTTTGTCCACAAAATGTTGTTTAAATGGAACAAGCGTCAATCAGGAATTATGTTGATAACATAGAACAACATCTTTACACCTTGAGAGGATGATTTAAACAGTTCGATTTTCTAAATAATTCCAGTGCTTCAAGAAACGTGTGACCTTCACATTTTCACTTCTCAACTATTCAATACAATTTCCCCAATGAGAATCCCATGTAATCGCATTACTTAAAACAGTTTTATCTTTGAGTTTTATAAATAAATGAATAAACATATTTATTTTTTATAAATAAATGCATTTGTTTTCATTGAAGTTATTTTCTGTGGTATCTGACAGCATTATTCAGATGCAGTTGATTGAGTTTAATTTATATCATCCTCAGAACATTCCTTTAAAGCTACTAGCTACAATAAATGCAGAGGACAGCAGTACAGTAGGAAAGAGTAGTGTAGGATTAGACAATATAAGATACTTGCAGGTTGTGTTTTCCAAAACAGGAATTTCTTTTTGGGATCTCTTGCTTAACTTTTTCCCTGTTAAAAAAAAGTAATCAATTGAAATTAAAACAAGATGGAGTTAGATGGAGAAAGGTCAAAAATTCTGATTTAGTACATGCAGACAATGTTAAAATTAGTAATGATAATAGTTAAGTACAATAAAGGAATTTGTGATATAAAGTGTCACAAATTGTGTACAATCACCCGTATGATGCATATTTTATGAAAACATCATGCTGTAAACATCATGCAAATTCTGGATAGAACGAGAATAAAAAATGAATTCATTGTCACAAGTAAATACAGCATTTGTGACACCATGTTAATTAAAGTCAAGGAAGGCACATCTGAAAGAAATCATGCCAGAAACATTTTCTCAATGCCACATGCCACGTCTTTCAGATGCAACAAAGGCAACATAAACATACATGAATCCATTTTCTTAGAGACATTATTTTTGTCCTGCCATCTGGGCAAGGACTCTGCTTCATTATGCATTAGTTGGAGAGTTTTATCGTCATTGTATAGACATTTAGCCCAAATGCCAGAATGAAGCTTAAAAGGATCTGTTGCGATTTTATGTCTCTATGTAATTAGTCAAATTAGGCTCCCGGAATTTCTGCAATGAAACATTGTGTCAGACCAACATGGCGTGTGCCAATACCCATTTCTGAAGATTTATACTCATCCTAAGAATGTGATTTGCATATTTAGGCTAAAATTAATTTAAATTAAGCAATTATCTTGCCATTTTTATTCAGAGAAGCCACAGCTCTAAATTACTGCATGTAGCAAAGTCCTGAACACTGTTTTCAAATTAGCTAGTGTACTGTATATGCATACCTATAAAACATAATGCAAAGACAGCACACACTGAGAACATGTAGCACTGAGAACATTACCTGGTAGTAACATCCACCTGACAATATGATCACCAGTGGTCAGAAGAGACAGATCAATGTTGAAGGCCCTTGCACATGTCCGAAATGTTCGCACATTAATAAAATAAATAAGACCTCACTTATGTCAATCACACTTGCACACTGCCTTTGAAACTTCCGTCCAGATCGGGTTTGATTTTCTGCGTTTTTTTGTCTTCAATGTGGTTTGAACAATCAGGTCTTTACAATTATATGGATAAATATAGCTGCAAGCAGCAATACCAGGGCCAAGCACAAAGAAGACGACAAGACATGCCAAGATGTGTCAGAACAACTGCAGCAAGGAACAATTGAAGACATTTAAAGATGAATTTATGCAAAACGGCTGAAAAAATCACATACATGAACTAAAAATGTGATTAAATGGATGTGATGTGGTCAGAGTTTGGTGACGATGAAAAAACCTTCAGATCAGTGGCATTAAAATACGCATATTTATTCAAAAATTAAGATTATTATTCAAATTTTTTTAATAACTTCGACCATATAATATTATAACTTTTATAACTTCAGGGGATGGTGCTGATGCCACAAACTGAGTTTCGTAATGTTACACCAATGCATTCGTTAAGTATAGCATGTTATGTTGTATTATAGCGCCACCAAGAGGCAAAATCCCACCATTTTTTTTTCATGTCCTCAGAATGAGCCCATGCATGTATGTGCCAAATTTGGTGAAAATATCTCAATTCGCTTCGGAGTTATAGACATTTATATGGAAAAAAAAAACAAACAAACACAAAAACAAAATGACTGACACGTGACTTTGATTCAATTTTTCTACCCCTTACTATCAATATTTTGGCATTTGGGCATTAGTGAAAAACTAGCGACCTATGTTTCTAAACTTCTGACAGTGGTTTTGTCTCAATCGAACTAACGGTTTGGAAGATATCGGCGAATGTTTTTTAAGCGCTAAATTACTGCACTGCACAAACCATATGCCGGAACCTAGCAAGTCTGGTATCGTTGGACTCGGAAACGATTCAGGTCCCCAGCAAGATGACTCCTGTTAAAATAAGTCAACCACAGTCAGAATTATAAGCATTTGAAAATTTAATTGTACCACTTGGTGGCGCTGTTTTGAAACTTCTCATGCTCCTTCAAGGGCATCATACTCATGACCCATACCCAGTTTCGTAACAATTCGTTCATGCGTTCAAAAAATACAGCATTTTAGAACATAATTCAAAATGGCCGACAGAAAAAAATGGCTGATCTGGGAAAATAGGACATCAGTCGACTCGGCATGATGCCTTGAATCTAACAAGACCACTTTTATGATTTTTGCACAAACTGTTAAGAAGTTTTGAGCAAAAATAGTTTCAATTTTTCATATCCACGGACCAGTAGGTGGCGCTGCGCCGAAACACAGAATGTAGCCTTAGGTCATGCTTGTGTGATGATATGGACCAAGTTTGGTCTGAATACGATAAAGCGTTGTGGAGATACAGCCTAATGTCTGTTTTTGCAAGCGCTACGTAAAATTAATTTGTGCGGTATTTGAAAATGGTTAAGCGAATCGACTTGAATTCCATAACTTTTTGTCAGCACTGCCTGGAGATTATCTGGTGCAATTTTGGTGAAAATCAGAATTTACAGAACAGAACATTTACTGTACATAATTATAGAAGCAATTGCAGTGATCAGAGAAGGGCTCATTCAGCCCATCAGGCACTTGTTTAAACATGTATGGGTTATTCATTCTTAACATGAAATGTTGTGCAATGCACCTTTAACAACAGGGATAAACTGAGTCTGAGTCTGTATTGGATAAATTAGGACCAAAAGACATTTTCCAACAAATTTCCCATATATATATATATATATATATATGAAGAGTTCAGATGCAAAAGCCTCTAAGTGCCATTTGAAATTTTCTTCTTTAATGATGATTTTTATCAAGCTGGTATATTTAAGTTCAGTGATTTCACTTAAATGGCAATGATAATTACCTATTAATTGTTATTTAAGTGAAATTACTGAACTTAAATATACAAGTTTGATAAAAATCATCATTAAAGAAGAAAATTTCAAATGGCATTTAGAGGCTTTTGCATCTGAACTCTTCATATATATATATATATATATATATATATATAATTTTTTTTTTTTTTAATGTGCCATCTCAGTAATCATTACGGACAATGTCAGTAAAGATTAAGATAACTTCTTCCTGTAATCAAACGAACAGATCAAACGAACAAGGAACTGAGGACAGGAACATACAGAAAGCTACAAGCAACAACGACCAACAAACCACAACTGAAACACAGAGGTAAAAATACTCAAGCAGACAAGCTAAACAAGATAACAACGGGGCGTGGTACATCCGAGACATCAGGGGAGACTAATTACCAAGACAAGGAACCCCTGTGGACACTGAGGAAACAATTAACAAATGACAAGACCCATGGCAGGATCACATGCCAAACAGGGAATCACGTGACAAACAAGAACGAGGAACAATACAAAACCCACACCGTGACACTATCTTTTGTAAAAAGTTCTGGAAAAATGACCTAATGCTAATCCTGTCCAAATGCAAATGTCTATGATTGCTGACGTTGTATTTTCCTAACACTTCTCCTTGTGTGTTTATTTTTTAACTACTTGAAATAATGTTTGCACACCGATCTTCAGCATTCTTTCTTTTCATTTCAATATGGATAGTATCCAACAAAGAAATCAAATGATAAAATTAATAAATAGAGCCAAATCGCAAATAAATAAATAAATGCAAATACTACCTATTTTACTATCAGTGTCAGTTAAGAGAATGCTTGTCTAGATTTCGCTGCTCACTTAAGCCTAGTTCACACTACGTGATTTTAAGCCCGATTTAAGCCCGATTTGCAAATCGTTGAGTCGCCGACAAGTCAGGGTGTTATCGCGTGCAAATCGCGGGCGATTAGCGGACGATTAACGCTCGCCAATCAGTTAGTGTGAAAGAGCCAACAACGCATCAAAGACAGCTCGCAGACAGCTCACAGACAGGTCACCGAGCTCAGAAAAATATCTAGCATGCTAGATATCTCGCGCAGTCGCGCGACTCAATCTCAGTGATGTCATGAGTACAGCCAATCATAGCAACGCATGGGTTGAGGACACCAGGTAAATCTTACTTTTTCTTTTTTGCATTTTTTTTTCTCAGAGCAGATCGTCGAGCAAACAGTGTGCAGCACTAGTTTCTGTCTGACGTCCATATTCGCGTGTTGTGTTCTTCTCTGCAGTTTCGCGTCATTTCTGGTTCGTTTTATTGCGTGGTTTTTCGTGACAAAACATGGTTTCTAGACCAGATAGAATCGTGTTGTTGTCAACTCGTTATTTGGTTGATTATTTTCAGGATTTAGACCGTATTATAGTACTGAAACAGCTCTCATTGAGTCACAAATGATATGCTCTTATCATCCGATCGTGGTTGTATCTCTATGCAGTGCGTTGTTAACTCGTGTAGTGAGTTACCTCCTGTTGTGGATCAATCACGTTGTGTTGTGTGGTGTGAACAGCTAAACAACTTGAACACTCATGATTTCACTGAGAGCAAGTCATGTAATGTGAACTGCACAGTTCAGCCCAACATTTTAAAATCATGTAGTGTGAACTAGGCTTTATGTGGGTCTATTATAAACAGCCACTTCTGTCCATATAGGACTATTGTCAAGTTGAGGTGTGTGTTGGTTGAATCGAGAACCGGTTGCAGCACACTTTATTAACTTGAACAAACTAGGACATGAACACAGGACTCAGGGAAAAACACAACCAAACGACAGCGTAAGTGTAGACACGTAAACAGTCAAACATTAAAGGAGCTGTATGTAAGATTGTGGTCAAAACTGGTACTACACTTTCAAATTACTGTAGAGTGGTGTATCCCCTCCCCCCTGACTCGAGGTTGCCAAATAGGCTTCAGGATCCATTTTTTTTTTTTTGGTTTTTTATCCCACACGTTTATAGCTGCAGCTGTGGTAACTAGAGCAGAGCTGGCAACCCGAATGCTGGAACACTACTGACTTCGTGATTGGTACTGTAGATCAGTGGAGGGTGGAGCATCAGACCAAAACACAACATGACAGTTTAGGACTGCAACTTCACTTTTTAGATGACAATATCCTGGTCGGACTACTGTTTTCAATGATATAAGTATTTGAAATGACCGAAAGGACAAGATACCAGATACAGGCGGCCGGAATGAGCTTTCTCTGCAGGGTGGCTGGGCGATCCCTTAGAGATAGGGTGAGAAGCTCGTCACTCGGGAGGAGCTCAGAGTAGAGCCACTGCTCCTCCACATCGAGATGGGTCAGCTGAGGTGGTTCGGGCATCTGTTCCGGATGACTCCTGGACGCCTCCCCGGGAAGGTGTTCCGAGCACGTCCCACTGGGCGGAGGCCCCAGGGAAGACCTAGAGCTGGAGAGTTGGAGAGACTATGTCCCCCGGCTGGAGAGACTATGTCCCCCGGCTGGCCTGGGAACGCTTCGGTGTCCCCCCAGAAGAACTGGAGGAAGTGTCTAGGGAGAGGGAAGTCTGGGCATCTCTGCTTAGACTGCTGCCCCCGCGACCTGGCCCCGGATGAGCGGAAGAAGATGGATGGATGGATGGATGGATGGATGGATGGATGGATGGATGGATGGATGAATGGACATGATTTCTTAATGTCTAGTGACATATCAGAGCCATTTTATGATTATTTTAAATAAATTTCTTACATACAGCTCCTTTAAACAAGAACTCACAAAGACAAGGCTGATACACAGGGCTTAAATAATCGGGGACAAACAAGCTAGACAAGATACCAAGGGGGTGTGGTAAATCAGAAACACCTGGGATAACAAATAGACAAGACAGCGAACCACATAACATGACAGAACACAAACCCACATCATGACAGCTATATTCAGACATTAAATTTCATAACCATAACATTCAGGCTGGTAATGAATATATGCTGTAACTGAAGTAAAGGAAATTGCTTTTGTTCAGTCCTAAAGCTAAAATAAAGTAAATTTATGACATCAGCTGTTTTTGCGAAGGTTATTTAACTACAATTGAAGTACAATGACAAAGTTGTCCAGATGTAGGCAAGACCTCTAATTTGTCGGAAAAAGAATGAATGCACGTACATTGAGTGGGTCTAATGGACATTTGAGCATGGCCATTTTGTATATGAGCAAAGAACAAGGGAAGCAGTGTTGGGGAAGCTACTCTGAAACTGTAGTTTTGACAAGCTACAAGCTACTCGTAAGTTAAAGCAGCATTTATTTTGATAGTCCACTTTAGACATTCAACTAACTATAAGTAACTTTGCCACTACATGTCAACTAACTATCATTAGAGTATTAGTCTGCTTAATATCTGCTAACACTTTATTTTGTTGGTCCCCCAACAGATATTCTACTGACTATAAGTAACTTAGCAACTAAAAAATCAACTTGTTTTCCTAACCTGAAACCTAACACCTAACCCCAACCCTAATCTACTACAGCCTACTAATACTCTAATGACAGTTAGTTTAAATGTAGTTGAAAAGTTACTTATAGAAGTTACTTATAGTTAGTAGAATGTCTAAAGTGACTATCGAAATAAAGTGTAACCCATCATTATGTCATTTTTGAAATTTTGCTCTTGGGGTCCCCCTACAGTTGGGAAACCGTATTGTCTTCAACTATTGTCGTAAAATCTGTCATGGTTACACTAGGGAATACACGTGCCAATTTGTTGACAAGTAATACACCCGAACTCTGCAGAAGGAAGGAGTTCACACATCTTGGGCAGATGTGTGATTCGCGCAGGCTAAACAAACACAGTGTAGCTTTCTCACGCTACACCGCTACTTGCTGCAAAAAGTAGTTAGCTACTGGAAAAGCTACACTGTTTAAAAAGCAACTGAGCTACTGCTAAGCTACTGAAAAATGTAGTGATGTTATTAGCGTCGCTACTTATAGTTAACTACTCCCGAACACTGAAGGGAAGTACAAATGCCCTTTACTTGTGAATGCATTCAAATAAATTTCTCAAACAGCTTGTTCATTCTATGGTATCAGAGGAAAAATACAGAATAAGAATTACAGGTGGTGACACTGTGAAATGTGACAACCTAAATAAAAAAATGGGGTCAAGTAGGGGTTGTGAGAGCCACATGTAAATGAGACAACCCAGTGTGAAAAAAGTATTTTGTCTTATACTGCACTTTCAAAATTCAATGAATGAACTACAGCAGATAGAGGAAAACTTAAAAATGAACTCCTGAAGTGTCCTTAAACTAGAGGACTGGAAATATGAACGTAATGACAGGGCTGAAGTCCAGAATAAAGGACTGCCCAATTTAAGTTAAATACCGTAAATCAATGACCAAGGGAAGAGGGAAGTATCTTACCAGCTTTCTTGGGTGCACGGGTGAAGGTTCCTTTCACAGTTCGGCAGTGGGAGTTATCACCCCCACACACGCCACACTTATCCTCCACCTTGTTGGAGCCAATTTCCCTGTCACAGCCCACTTTCTGAAGGAGAGGGAGAGAGATATAGGGGGGTATGCAAGACACATTAAGAAAAAAGGCAGGATGTGCTTTCAAGCAAGAAACACTTTCAAGCTTTCATCTTTGGATATATCTACATCTAATATCATGAAACTATAGACCTAATGCGGCAGAGAATCAAGCATGAGGCCATCATTAGACCATTTTGTTTGAACTCCCATTCTTGCGGTAGCTCTGTATACAGTATAACTCTGTATAATACTTGGTCCTTTTCAGAAGTCTGAGTGTGATTCACATGATTTTTTGGCTCGTATGTGAACACTCAAAATGATCTTAGACCTCTGAGTATGGTTTGCTTCTGGTACGGTTCGCTAAAAATGTCCATTGTGAACACGATGACAGTCCGGGCCCACTTGATTTTTCTATTTGTGAATTCCGATGTTTGGTCATCAGTTGCCTCCATATACAAATAGGCTGTTCATCATGGCTGTTTCATCTGGCAGATCTATACAAATTACTAATTGATAACGTACACGTATTGTCTTTTTTACCGCTTCCAAACTGTGTAAAGGCGCTTTTCCACTGCATAGTACGGTACGGTTCGGCCCAGTACGCTTCGACTCGGTGCGGAACAGTTCGGCTCGCTTTGCGTTTCCACTGCAGTAGTACCCCTTCAAAGTGTGTGGGACTGATCGTTATTTGTGCGCGCCTCTACTGCCATGACATCATCTTAAAAGCGCCACATTTTCAAACCCACAACACAGGAACAATGGAGACTATCGAGGGGATGGTGTTCCTGATTCTCGGTATGTATTTGTTTTTAACTGCTAGACGGAAAAATGTGTTTAAAATGAAGCTGATGGCAGCAAAACAAAAATACTGCTAAAGAAGTGTCTCGTGTCTCGTGTCGCAAATCCAATGACGCTAGTAGTGACGCTGGTAGTGACGATTCTGTCTGACCAATCAGTGATCTGCAGTGTTTCACGTCACATTTTAGTACCGGTACGGTACGCTTGGAACCTCAACAGACCAGGTACCATTTAATGCGACCTGAAGCGAACCGTACTGTACCGTACCATGCAGTGGAAAAGCACCACAAGTGAGCCGTACCGAACCGAACCGTACCTTACTATGCAGTGGAAAAGCGCCATAAGAGAGATAAGATAATCAGCCATAAGCTGATTGCTTTGCCAGTTCTCTTTATCGTCTTGTTGAATTAACACAAGGTTCACATAAACAGTTGGTTTTGTTGCAATGCAAACATCAGGGAAATAAATCGCATGTAGTATTGCAACAAACACTTAATAACCAAATTGCTTTACATCAACAACAATAATAATAATAATAATAATAATAATAATAAACTTTACAAAAAATAGCTTGGTTAATGAGGCACACAATGTAAGAGAAAGGGATTAAATTTTGAATTAGAGATAAAACAGCATGAAAATTTCATAACAAAAATTATCAATATCATCACGGTTTTGATCAAATGAGATGAAAATGTTCCAAAAGAACTGGTAAACGCACTGAAAACCTTTCAACTGGTTTTGCATTTGAAAATCAACAAATGACAAATCAAATTAGCTGCTCTATGCACTTTTTTTTAAGCAAGATTCTGTTCTGTGACATTTCCTTGCTTTTAAAGTGATAGTTCACTTCAAAATGAAAATTCTATCATCATTTACTCAACCTCAAGTTGTTTCAAATCTGAATTATGGTTTTCTGCTAAACACAAAGGAAGATATTTTTAAGAATGTCGGTAACCAGACAGTTGATGGACCCCTATGACCTCTACTATGGAAATTAATGGAGTCCATCAACTGTTTGGTTATACATATTCATCAACATATCTATGAACTAGTTCATTTTAAAATTTGTGAACTTAGCTCTAAGAGGACCAAATCGTTTTTTGTTGTTTTTCTTTTGAAAGTACAAGTGACATTGATAAATATGAAACACTACAGCCGTCTGTTGAACAAAACTTTTAAAAAGGTGCTAGATATCTGCAAATAAATCCTAAAGCCTCTGTACACTAGCTGACAGACTATCTATCACTTACTCCCAAAAGCTAATCACTATTCATTCTCCATCTACAAAAATCAATTTACTTCTATAAACCCCATCTGGAGAGATTCATTTTTCAAACAACATTCATTGTGAAGTAGCCCTCATCCTATACACACTGCACTGTGAGCTGACCTTGATCCATGACATATCACAGAGCCAACTCACAAATTCACAGCAAAAACAACAACAACAAAAAAAAACAGGTATGTCCAGTGACAGATTAATACTGATGCCCTAAACTGCAATGTAAATTAAAAAAAAAATCAGTAAAAGAAAAAAACAGTCGAAACATTTGAGATTAACGTCAAAACATTTAGAGAAAAAAATTCTAAACATTACAATAATACAGTCTTCCATAGAAGTGTGTGCATTCATAACAGTGCACGTACACTGGCCCAGAGCATGCATGTGTGTGTGCAAAGAAATGCAGTATTTAGAAGCCAGAATTGCCATGGATCAACAGAAAATAGTACTTTTTTACTTTTATTTGGGCTTTCAACAAAATTCTACACAGGTGCTAATTTGTCTCCCTCTTCACCGTAAAAACGTTCTGGACACATTTTAAATGCATCATTCTGTATCCAATCATTTGTCTGGATCCCGTGATTTCCTCAGATTTAATAACCACTAATGGTTGAGGAGAAATTCTCTGATATGATTGTTAAGCGCTTTGAGTGTAGGTCTAGTAGACATATGAAAATGTTCATTCATTCATTCATTCATTCATCTCATTCATTCACTGGATATCTCCATCCAGTCTAAAAAGTATTTTCTGGGTTGGTTTTGAAGACTAAAATTTTCATCTTTTAATATTATTTCATTATTAAATATTATGTATCTGTATTATTATTCTTTATTAGTTTTCATGATCACTGTATTATCCTTTTGGAGTTTCAAAAAGCATGAGTTAAAAGCATGAGGGACATATGTCAGGGGAAAGCTATATATTGCTCAGAGAGGTATGTGTGCCATGTAACATGTTCACTCAGCATAAATGTTTCCACTGATGCAAGTGTACCACAGATGTATACAACAAGGAAAGTAGCGCACGTATGACATTTACGTTCTAAGTTGGGAGGCTCAGAGCAACATGTTTGTTACCTTACAAGGAAGCTGTAAGACTGTGTGATGTATAAAAACTCAATGTCACATTGTACCACCCTCAGAGAAACATGTAGGCATGACCGGGTGAGAGGGTAGAGGAACATGGAGAAACGCATAGACCTGGCATGAACACAACATCTTGAAGTTTCTCTCCTGACATATATAATATATAATAAAACTTTCTTGGCAAGATAACTGGTGTCCGGTCCCGTAAATTGAATAATAACGGGGAAACACAAGAGGCTTTAATTCCAAGTCTACAGTTTTCCTATAGGCTAAAGTCTATTACGGCACAGTATATTTTATAACGTTATAACGTATAATCTCGAAATGCTAGATTTTTTAATTTTTTAAATTTTTTTTTTTTTACGTTGCGGTTCAGGGCTTCCGTAAGACTCATTTTACCTTTTCAGAAGTGTGCAATAATTTGCAAAAAAAAGGTCCCACTTTATAGTACCATATAGCTTTAAGTACCATATACTCACATTGAAATGAATAATTTGACACAGTGTACATACATGTTTTTACATTGTACTTATATTTTAAAAATACCAGTATGTAATTACAGCTGTAATTAATTTATGTAATTACATCTGTTATTACACAGCTGACCATCCCTTACACTTTAACCACACCTACCCATACCACCACACCTGTCCCTAACTCTACCCGTATCCCACCTCAATAGCAGCAAAAGTGATTTACAATACAAAATGAGAACAATAAGTACATCACATGTGTGATGTGTGCTGGTACATCACAGTATACTCACTACAAAAAACTAGACTACACCACTGGAATGACGCATTTTGAAATATTGCTTGATCACGTGAATTTGATTGAGGGAAGCCAAAACTATTTTTTGTGATTGTGATTAAAATTTGATTAATCGTGCAGCCCTAGACGGCGCTCACACGGGTTGCCGGTTTGAGCACACACATCAGGCACGAGTGCAAACGACAATGAAAATTGGCTGTAGAAGTCTTTTTCAAAAAACCTAGAATGTGAACTTAGCATGTTTCCTCAATATATACAAACATATTATGGTATTTTTATGCATTAGTACAGTGAAAAAATTGCATACAGCACCTTCAAGTAAAATTCTGAGAAAATCGAATTTTTGTCAAAGACTGATGTACAAACACTTACCACACACTCTCCACGCACACAGATGCTGTACGGGTCTTTGTAAGAGCACTTTGTCCCATCATGCATCAGCTGCTTCATGTAAGCCACGTCACCTGTTTCTTTCGACTGGCAATAAAGGTGACACCTTTTGTTGGCTGACAATATAGAAAAAAACAATATTTAATTAGAAATACCACAAATTACATTACATACATTGTTGTCTGCTATTAGGTCTATTAAAATAAAATTAAGTTATGAGAATATTCAACCTGTAAAACTGGTTTGTAATCATGCAAAAAGATAGTGTAATGTAATATTCAAGGAAAATGAAAATGTGTTCTTACAGGTCTTAATCTACACAAGCTTTGAGCCGATTAATTATTCAAGTGCATTAAAAACGACTTGTGCTAATGTGAAAAAATAGCACAGTACCTAGTGAACTCTTGAACTTAAAATAACATTAGAATAACTCCATAAAACATTTAGCATATGCAAATTAGGTTTCACAGTGCAACTGGCTAACTTGGATCCATCCAAGTCAACAGAAAAAGAGCACTTAAGTTTACGTTTTAAATGAATAGTTTACCACAAAATTGAAATTTAATTATTTACTCCCCCTCAGGTCATCATGTCACGTCATACAGGTTTGGAACAACATGAGGGCGAGTAAATGATGACAGAATTCAACACATAGTAATGGAATGCAATGAAATGAATAGGCATATACTGTCTGAATATTAACATGGTTATGTAGACAATTCTGTTAGGACCACTATTGTCAAAGATGATTGACATCCCCCTATGTCCAGGCCCATTCCTCCGCTCTCTCCACATCAATACATTGACCCACTTCCTACCACTAGGGCAGTGGGGAAGTCTGGGCCATTCGTTAGCATTGTGGGCCCCCTGGTATTTTATCGTCAGGTGTCAAGTGATGAAGGTGGCCACAACGCAGGCTGCCCTCGATTAGGCTGGGTTGTATTAAGGGGGGTACTTATCAAGCTTTGGTGGATTTAGAATGTAACCAAACCTCCATTCATCAAAGCTTAATTCAACCTGAGGCATTGGATAACAGCTGTATGGTCCAGTAAGGTTGTTGCGGTCACGCAGCTAGGGAAACTGAACTGGGACCGCTGGGACCAGAACCAGAGGAATGGAGCACTATTGAAAGGCTAATTCTTACAGAGCGCAATGATTTTCCCCTGGAACAGTCCCAGGATGAGTCGTTTAAAAATGCATTTGAACAGGTCCAGTCATTCGACAGACAGCTTCTCCAACCAATGTGACCACTCTCTTATCCTTATTCTGCCATTTTAAAGAATAAGTTGTACCGAGTGACCCAAGAAGCTCATGCAAAGCAAGATACAACTCAGTTGTTTGTTCTGAAGAGTAGTCGAGAAATACCATACTGGTACTGGAAGTAAGACTCTTATACTGGAAAAGTAAGACAGATGCATATAAGACATTTCAGTAAAGAGCAGAATGTCCCTCGGAGACTGGGGCAGCATGCCCTTTACAGGAGAGTATCAGCAAGCATCGCCAACGCCTACACTGTTGATGTAGTAAACACAGTGCAGCGCTTCTGGGTAATACGGCAGAACGCCGGCTCACCATTGGCTGGCACTGTTTAAGTGAGCACCACGACAACGTGCAGCACTGAGTCTGACAAAGACGAGAAGAAATTGTTGAATAAAGTAATTATTTTTGTTTTGTTTTTTTTATTTTTGTCAATCAGCTTAGCAACCCAGTGCACGAGAATAAAAAAGCAAGTGAATAAGAAAGAAGGAATACACAGACGGGGTCTTATAAGCATTTCAATGCAATATTTCCATAAATTGCATGCTGTCTGGAATGAAGAAAGTGAAGATTAAGTAATCAACATCAATCAAGCACTGCTCAGATATTGTTTGTAAATTTGCAGTCCAAGCTCCAGTTTTCTTTTGAGTGATTAATATTACTACCACATGCTGATGTTGACAGTTTTTTTCCCCCTCTCATGCAGGTGCAGATGTGCATGCTTCTTCTTACACTGTTCGAGTGCAACTTGACCTAGATTCAATGGAAGTCAATGTAAACATACAATGGTTGCTTGTTGCCACTAGTTCTGCCACTAGCTTGGTCTGTCTGAGCTGTTAAGCCACAAACATGTTACCAATAATAACCATCAGAAATATTAGGCAAATGGCATATTGATAATACCTGAAAAACCTTGAGGTCAACATGAAGTCCAATTTGACCCTGTCTGTAGCGCGAATAGCTAGTCTTATGGTAAACCTTGATATGTACACGTTGTCTTTTAATAATCTTTACTCAAAATGTGAAGTTTGAGTAAAACTTCCCTTCTGGAATGGTGTTCCTTTTCTAATCCGTCAGATGATTACTTGAGAAAAACATCCTTAACTGCTCCCTTGCTGTGAACTAGAGGTGAGAGATGGAGATTTCCTCTTCTAATATCGTCTTTAATTGAAAATATGTCAAAATACAAAATAAGTAATGTCGGTGACAACTGAACCACCATTTAACCAATGAAGTGTATTTCATTGTTTTGCCTGTTTTCGATTTTACTCCTGAAGAATCCAAGAAAAACAATGTGCTTCCTTATTCAAGAACAAAATTTCTGTTCTCATCAGCTGTGTAGATGACGACTAGGGCTGGGGGTAAAAAAATCGATTTTTAGATGCTGTAAACGGATCTGTTATACGTAGGTTTACTCTACTGCCCTCCACAGTCACAGTTATATTTTGGCTGTGTTCTCTGGAGATGTTCATGCACATTTTTGTTTTGATTGTTGTATACAGAAACATGTAAAGTCATAACTCTTTATTATTTAGTTGTGTATAAGAGCAGCTTTGTATGTTACTAATTATCAGAATATGCATACGTTCACAAACATTTTTTTTGTATGAGAGCTGCTGGCACATAATTCTATATTTTTGAACAAAAGCTGTTTTGTGATTTTTGCTACAGCAAAATGTTTATTTGTTTTTCGTTTTGTTTTTTGTTTTTTTGTTTTGAAGGATTATATTGCTCATAACAGGAGGATGTTGGTTAGAAGCCTGTTATTAAAGGGGTGGTAAAATGCCATTTTCACAAGATGTAAAATAAATCTCTGATGTCCCCAGAGTGTGTGTGTGTGTGTGTGTGTGAAGTTTTAAACTCGTGTGTGTTAGCAGCTGCGATTTCCTCACGCAGACACACTAAATGACAGAAACTGTTCTCCCTTTAATGTTAAAATGGAGTCAGTCAAAGATGGAGAGACTCAAGAAGAAGTCTCCTCAACAGGATTCCAGAATGATTAGTTGATAAATTTATGTTGCTGATGCGGAGTTAACCATCTTCAATTAGCATTTTCTGTCGTAATCTATAAATCACTCATATATTACGTACAAGTTATATAAGTTATTGTAACTTTAATAATTTTGTTTATGCTCAAACAGCAACATTACACACTAACTAAAGTTAGAAAAGTGAAATCATACTTTACCACCCCTTTAAATTTTAGAGATTCAGAATATGGTGAGGTTTGTATTAATTTACTACAAGTATGCTGCTAGTACATGCACATATTTATTTTTTTGCAATGTTGGGACATATGGATAATTGTTTTTGCATCACAGCCCTCTGAATCGTAGTCTAATCGTAAGGTGCCTAATGATTCCCACCTCTAATGACGATCCCCATTATTCCACACTCCTTCATGGGATTATCAAGTAACAACATTGTTACAGTATTGTTTGAATGAGAGACCTCTGCGGTGAAACGTACTTACTGTGCATTTAAGCAACAAGCATGTTACTGATACACTAGATAAGCATGCTGCTGACTTATACACAGCATGTTGGCAATATTAATCAGATAAGCATAAAGAAACAAGCATGTTTCCAATATCCAGATGAGCTTTAAGAAACAAACAGGTTGCCAATGACAAACAGATAAGCCTTAAATCACAGCTTTAACCCTTGTGCTATAATTTTTGTTAAACTCCAGAGAGGGTTTGCAGAATTAGGAACATGTACCACATTTACAATTGCAACCATGCTTATACAGGGCTGTAATGCACTCCTGCTTGTGTAATATTGCATACGTTTTTATTAAACTTTAATGGATTAAAGTTTATTAAACAATTTTTTATTTTTATTAAAGAATTAATGGATTGTGCTCCATTAATTGTTTAAGTACTGACTTTGTCTATTCTATTGTCCAGAAAATGTTGTATTTTAGTTAAAAATTTTATTTCTTGTGTATTTAAAGTGTAATTTGTATAATTTATGTGAAACTATTTGTATGTCATGCACCCTCACTTTATCTTGGCCAGGTCGCCATTTCTACTGAGAAAGTGTTCTCTACGTGCTTACCTGGTTAAATAAAGGTTAAATAAATAAAATAAAAATAAAATATGTATGCCGTATTGTGATACAGCAACAATGCAGTCTTAAAAAACTTACCTCACCTGTCCCTAATTTTTTTTACTATGTCCCTAAAAATATTTTTGAACAAAAAGCATTCCTGAAAAAAAGGTAAGCATAGATGGCGAACGGGCCAAATCCCCTAAATGCAGTTTCTATTATAATACATGCAAAAAAAATCTGCTTTTAATCCTCTGGAGTATTGGTGCAGATGTACAGATGTACAGTTTCTTTACATGTTTTTACTCCAATCTAATTTCATAATGTCATAACGAATTAAAAGATTTAGGGCCCTATCTTGCACGCGGCGCAAATACACTTTACACTGAGGCATGTATCATTCCTATTTTGCACCCGCGCAAAGCGGGCTTTTCCCTCCACAGACGCACATTGCTAAACTAGGAGAAAACTCTGGAACCTGCACCCAAGAAATGAGCTGTACTGAAAACAAATTCCACCAGCCTGGCTGTGTGGTCATTAAATTAAATCAAAACTTGCGCTCCCTGGGTGGGTTGGCGCAAAAAGGAGGCGTGTTTCAGCACAAACATGCCCTAGTGCTATTTTGCAGTTCCAGAAAACAATTCCACCACTGACCAGAAAAAAAAAAAAAAAAAAAAAACTACCTGTAGTCTAAAGTCAGTGATACGTTGCATTGTTCATAATGCTATTTTAAGAGGGCATGCTTGGCCATAATGTAGCGGGTGCACAACGCACATACACTTTGATTCTCTCATCACCAAATGCTGCAGCAGTTTTTGTTTTTGCAAATCATACATTACAGCAAGGAAAAATATTAACACATGAGGGAAATCACTGTGGTGTCCATTTTTTTTTTTCCTACCACGCCTGTTTAACCGACACTAATTTGGGTGGGTTTCTCCCATCCCCATACTCTGTCTTTCACTGCCCTGACAAGAACGTCAGTCTCCTCGGCTTTGAACCGCTCCTACTAAATTCGCCATAATAATAACAATCCTCCATGTGACATGCGCACAGAGTAGGCTATGTTGGATGACGCTCTGATTTACCACTGGTTTATTTCATGTTACGCCCATACCACACCTATGAACAACAGAGCTATTTCAGACCAATCCCTTTTAAACTTGCGTCAGGCGCAAGAGGCATTTGTGATGCAATCTGGGAAAACCCACCACATGGTGAAATTTCACATATTAGAGGTTTTGAAACCCTATTAAAGCTGGGATCAAGCCCTTTCCAAGTCAGTTTTTATTTCTTTTATCGTTTTTCTGTTGGCTGATTGCTATGATTTACAGTTTAATTAACTGCCACGTCCTTTTAGCGGGACGACTGGCACTCTTTATTTATTGCCTTTTTTTCATATCACAAATTTCAGTAATCATCATTAGGTAACTCAAAAATCATCCTGTGAAAAACAATTTGAAATTGGACGATTGAGAGGCAAGCAAGGTATTTTAAACTGGAATGGCTGTCACTGACATGTCACAGGCTTTAGTTTGGAACAATGTGGTCCTTTCATTTTGTGGCTTAAATAGATAAATGGCAATGGACACAACATGAAGCAACAGCAGAAAGTGCAATGTTTGACAAAAGCCTTTAAAACTATACTTTGTCACCTCATGTGTGAGAGCACTCTAAAGGGCTTCTTGAGCCACACGCACTAAGGAAAGTGAAAATGGATAAAGTTGTTGATCATCTTGTACTGATTGGTTTGGTTTAATATCGCTTTAACGCAGACATTTAAAAAAAAAAATCCTATGGGAAAAAAATATAGAACAAGGCTGCTGAAAAAGTTGGCAGGAACTTTTTCAGTGCTCTTGGAATGCCACTCGGCCAATCAAACTCTAGGACACGGCACTATTATATAAATATATTTTCCCAAATTACACTGCTTTAAAATCTGAAAAACTCACCGTCTGGGTGTTCGTAGGGAAGCCAGTGGTGTTTAGTGTTCTGGTATTCAAAGTGAGAGTTGCGTTGTTGACATTGCTGTGCTCTGAAGTCCTCAAAGTGTTTGGGGCAATCATCAATGTTACAGAGCTGGTACTCATAGTTCAGCCCTGGACACTCCTGACCTCCATGAGATGGACTAACAGAGAAAAGATAATAATCAAATAAAGATCAACAAAGTACTTTAAATTTACAAGTGTGTGGTTTAGAAAGCAGTCAGTAACCAAAGTTAATCTAGACAAAGTTTAAATGAATCACATCAATGAAGTGAACAGACAGTAGAAACACATCTATCCCTTCTTTCATCAAATAAAATATATAGATCCACATTCAGAGAAGCTAAGCAATGTTTGGATCGAATGGCAACTGATGCAAAAGATAGATTAAATTTTGACAGCATCACAAGCCTCACTTTAGATTTTATTCATGCATATTTTCTATAAGTGTGAACATCTGTTCAACTCAAATGGTGTTTAACAGGTCCTTAAAACAAACACTCTACACAACTAGCACACTATGTGCTGGCATAAAAAAAATAAAATAAATAAATAAATAAATAAATTTCTAGTTCTCTTGCTTCTTTCATTCTCAAAGCATGCATGCTAATTAAGAAGCATCCTCCTACTTAAATCAATAAATTAAAAAAAAAAATCCCCTACTTCAAAAAGAAAAATCCATTTAGACAGCATAGATGGAAGCCCTGTCTGATTAAAAACACCAGATTTAGAGATACAAACATGTAATCAGATAATTTCATGCATTATCTGACTTCAAACACAGGTTTTGAAATAATAAAGAGATAAAGAACAAACTAACCAAACTGGAGAATGCAAAGTTTGTGATTGACATTTCCTATCATTGGATAGTGCCAATCATGTTCACCCCTGCTGTCTGAATGCATTATTGCTAGACAGATAGTTCTTTTCATTTTTAAGAAACTGCAGCCATCCATATGATAACTGAATCTGTTTATGAAGAGTACACTGCTGTGCCAGTAAGCTTCATTAGCAATCATGACTGTGCGTTCAGTAGATAACATACATAGGGTTGTTGCACTGGCGGGTTCTGAATCGGACCCCTGTCCCGCAGGAGCGAGAGCAGGAGCCATACTTGCTCCAGGCGCCCCAGGCTCCATCTTGCTTCACTTGGTTGGCATTCTTCCACATGCAGTGACCTTTGTAGCACCACTACAAGGGGAAGGTGTGAGACAGAATCAAATTGGGAGCCACAGGACAGAATATGCACAGTAAAATGTGGACACATGAAATTACCTTCCCGGGTGCACATTCAGTCCCATCCAATGGTGGTCCTTTCTTGGTCTTGCAGAAGTAAGGGTTATCTGGATGACTGCACCAAAGCTGCTTGCATGGATCAAATGTGCGAAACTGAAGAGAGAGAAAAGTGCCCAAGAATTAAATGCCAAGACAAACTTAAAAGATTTTTTTTTTTTTTCTTTTTTTGGCCAAGCTACACAATTCCACAAGAGATTGGACCTGACAATCCTTTTTCTCTTAGGAACACGCTCTAGCTCGATTTTTTTGACAAGTGGGAGACTGAATTGATTTTCTACTAAACACCGAAGAAATGGACCTTAGAACAGAAAAAAAGAATGCAGACTTTTTGGGGGGGCTTGCATTTTCTGTTTACTTCACACTTGCCACAATCTGAGTCAACAACAACAAAAAGTGTATATTTTTAGTCGGAAGGAACAAATAGTCATTGCACACCAAAAAGGATTTGAGCTTCTGAGTATTTTATTTATCTTAAAGGGATAGTCCTCTTAAAAATTCTGTCTGCATAATTTACTCATCCTCAAGTCCCAAACCTGCATGTGTTTCTTTCTTCAACAGAACAAAAAATATGATATTTTCAATAATGTTGGTAAAAAAAATAAAAAAAAAATAAAAAAAATTGATTTCCATTGAATTTTATGTACATATACATGCAATAGAAATCAATGGGAATAAAACAGTTTGCTATACCAAAAATTCTTCAAAATATCTCACAAGAAAGAAAGTTTTGGAATGACATGATAGTGATTTCTTTGCTCGCATCGGACTATCCCTTTAATTCACATGAGCTGTGGTTTCTTACACATTTGTTTGTGGCTTTAAAGCACATGAGATGAAAATATTAAAATGCGATTTTTATGACTGTTGGTCACAATTAACCAATATAACCAAGTTCCATTTTTTTTAAACGAAATGGAAACAGATATTTATCCCTAAATGTAAGGGTATTGATAATGACAAATTAATATTTATGTGATTTATGTGCCAATAACACAGCTAAAGTGAAGATAATTTTAGCAATGATATCGTTGTCCACTCCAGGCTGATTCACAGCTGGACTTCTGTTCACTACATTTGATTTTCATTAAACACAACAGGAGAATGTGGCATACACATTACAATGTGAATAACTGAAAATACAATACACATTTGCAATATATATTTTTTTTCCTGGGAAACAAATCATTTAAATGCCAACCAGTAACACAAGACTGGGAGAGGAAACTAATGGATGACAGCTGAAATACAAGGTTCATCTCTAAGCTCTGTGCTTTACCAAAACAGTTCTGCTCATTTGAAATGCCGTGTGGAGGGAAGGTTCAGACATACGGTTAATAAATGGACAGATGTGCCCAAGGGAGAAATGGCACTATGTTGAAGGCATAAATCAACTTCCATTTAAAAGTCTCTAACAAGTCCCTTGGCAAACCTAGCCTAAAGGATATCAGTTGTCTGCTCTGTCACCGGTCAGTGCTTTAATTTACCAATAGCCGAAGCCAATATTGATTAGCATATAGTACCTGTATTATTAAAGTTGACATGAAATGGATATTTACCCTGTCTATTTAAAAAAAAAATCCAAATTATTGGCCTTACTGACAAGAATTCCTCGGTGTGTGTAAATAGAAATAATTCTCCAATCAAACATTTAGTCCATAAACCCCACTCCTTTCTTACAATCGACCAAAAGCTCACATTCAGGTCTCCATCCAAGCAACATCTGATCGATGTAAAAGTGCCAACCTATATATTTTTATTTTTCCTTTACCATATGTACGTTGGCTGTAAGTAGGGTTGCCAACTTCAGAAAAGTAAAATGCGGGACAATTGTGGTTCTTTACAGGAAAATAAGGGACACTCAAAATATTTGTACTGTATCACACAGTATGTCATTTCTGGTTTGTATGGGTTTAAAAGATTCTCAGACATAAACATGTTTGTTTTGTTTGACCTGTTTATGTACAATTTAATTTTAAAACAAATTTTAAGGTCACACAAAAAATTCGCATTGCACACAAAACAATATAATATAATATTCAATATAATATAATTTATCTGAAATAGAAAGCTTTTGTAACATTTTTACACTACATTTTAAAGAAAGTAAAGGTATTCTGTGTAAGATTTACTCACATCTAGCAGTGAAATTGTATTTTGCATTCAAACAAATTGTGCTCTATAGCGCCTCGCTTTTTCAAATGTGTGTTGCATCTATGGTAGCTGTTATGTAACAAAAAGCTATTACAGGATGTCTTCTAATATCATTTTGTCGAGTTTTATTGGGTCACACAAAGAAGCAAGCACCCTAGACCCCGGAGTGGAGTTTAGATCTAAGTCGTAGCCTTTGAGGCAGCCATACTCCTAGTATCTTAGTCAGACGCCCCTCGGTGCCGTGAAGAAAACGTACTACAGGGTGTCTCCCCAAGGATACACCACTTAAAGGGACGTGGTAAGCAGCTAAGGCCACCATGTACACCTTTAGAGTGGAGGGGGATAGACCAGCGGAGAAATGCTACTGTAGGAACTCTGCAACCACAGGGCAGATAACTGGATAAAGAAGTGCGCATTAAAGTATTATCCATAATCTCTCTCTCTACCTTTCATAATCATCAACATACACAGTGAATTACAAGAAAATACAGACCTTTTCAGGGGGTGCTTAATAAATTGGAAAACATTATATCCGTAAAACAATTTGGAGGAACTGTAGTACCTTTCATTATTACCGTGACCAGTTAGGACTATCGCTCTGGAAACTGTAAGCTGGATCACAAACAGCGGTAAGGATCCATCCATCCTCGAGTAACAACTTTTTAGCAAAGCCTGGTTTGTTCTGACCCTCATTCAAAAAGCTGTCTGGTTGTTTGATTTCCCTTCAAACACAAAAGTAATCCACTGCATATTCAGCGACTGTAAGGAGTTAATAAAGACTGCTATGTTCATTATTATATCCAACAACAAAACACCTCAAATGGCTTTCTGCACAGCTGCACTACTTCCTGAACTTCTGCCAGCTCCTTGTTTCCTGTTCGCCATCATTGGACAAACTTGATTAATTCAGGTGTGCCTGGTTATTGCTGTTGTGACTACTGAGGTCAGACATACCTGGACATGGTTTGTTTGGAAGACAGGAAACAAGGACCTGGCTGAAGTTCAGGAAGTAGTGCAGCTGTGCATAAATCCAATTGCTTAGGTTAGGAGACATTCTTGTCTACACCTGCTTTAGTGTTAAAACAATGGCAGAGTGTATTTGGAGAGCAGTTGGGTCTGCAACAAAGGGCTGTCTGCAATTAGGGTCTTGAGGTGTTCATAAATCTCCATTCATGCCTACACAGCTGACGAAGGTTACCGTTTTTATATGGCCAGCGATGGTGAACTGTGTACAGCTTATTCAGGGCGGGTCTATGCTAAAACAGCACTGTCCATCAATGGACAGTGCACTTCTCCAAGTTCCGGGAGTAAGAAAGCGACCGGAAACAGAAAGCCTTTCTATTTCCAGGAACACATCCCAAGTGACAGCAACAGCTCTTGCCAGCGGAGACGGTGCCTGGCACCAGTCAGTGTCAGTCAATCATCACTTCTGAATCAGAATCTAAGAACAGCTAATGGAGTAAAAGATGGAAAAGCTTTGCTGCAAAATTACATCTTTTGGTACCACAAACTCGTCAGAGAGCTAAATAAAATGTCAAACTGTAGAAGGGAGAAGCAACAAATAGTTTCTGACAAATATTTTGTTTACAATCCCATAACCATCTAATTGTTTCTATCGACACTGACAATGGGCCACAGAGAGATAACTATTTAAAGCATGATTAGCGGGTCATTGAACATCTCATGATGAGGGTGCGAGTTTTTGTCGGGCTATGGTGTATAGCTGGGCACATATTGTTTAGGCATGATAGAGGGCTGGGAGGAAGGATCACAGCATGGTATTCTTGTTTACTAGTGTTACAGCCTTTGATGGCAGAATGCCAAACATCTTGCCATCAGCTGGTTCTCAATTTCAGGCCATAAACAAAGTGTGAGGCTCTCTTCCCTGTGATTGGGATTTTACAGCACATATTCATGTTGAACTTGAAAGTATTTGAAGCAGAGGGTTTGGGGGGTTAAGAGATAGTATATTTTAAAGGCCAGAAACTAATACTGAATTATTATCCATGTCTTTCTTAAAATGGTCTTATTTACAAGAGAAATTTGGTATAGACATAAAGCACCTAGATATGTAAAGCACTCTGTATATATATTCTAGGTATAGAGTACTTTAAAGCACTTACATCTAGACCTTGGAAAGAAACCTTAATGAGCATTGGTTAAAATAGAAAATATTAAGAAAATAATCAACTTTTTGGTGCTTTATTTAATGACTGACATTTATCAGATCTGTCAAGGGATAATACAGCCTCCAGCTATACTCACTGAAGTACAGATTTTGTATCCAACTCCAAAATCGAAGCGACACTGTTCATCCATGGAGTAATTGATGCCGGGAAGTTCAGGGAGCTGCGGCCAGTCATGTTTGAAGGGGTCGTCCAGCAAGCAGTCGTATGTACTGTGGAAAAACAAACAAAGTTACAACATCTGTTTGAGTAAAACCAGCAAAGGTGTTTAATGAATGGCCCTATAAAGTTTGGAAGCCATATTTAAAGTTTGGTTGCAAACAGTAAGCCTAAATTGGACAGTGTAATAAAAATGAGACTCTAGATACATTCTAGATGATTTTTATGATTCTTATCATTAGAGCGAAACTCATTTTGGACCCTCAGAGAAAGAACTAAATCACATTTCCAAATCTCCATTAGATAATTTACAGTAAATGTTAAAAAATAATGAAGTGCTGAGTGAGGTCAGGACATGCAGAGAAAGCGCTTTTAAACTTTAAAACCACATAGAGATTTTGAACTTCAAAAGGGTTTTTAAAAGGGTTTGCTACTGACCGCTGGCTAATTTAAACTTACAGTAGGCCAATAATGAACTCTATGATGATTTTGTGGAAAAGTGAAGCCTTTTATTATCAGAAATAAATCTGTCCGCTCTTAATTATCCGCATTTCTTCTTGAACACTATTTAGGTTAAAGGTGATGTGAGAGTTGAGCAAAACACAATGATCACACAAATCTATTGCATTGGTAAACGCAGATTTTCTTCTGAGAACAAGTCAATTTGCTTGATGTGAATGGAAAAATCATTAATTCTACACTGCTCGAAGACTACCGAGAATATTGACCACTTCAAACTCAATAGACAATGGTGAAAATGCTTTTCAACCGAGAGCTACTTAACATCTCATTTGTATTGGCTGCAGTAAGTTGCCGAGATTCATGGGTAATTTATATCCAATCAGCTCTTAGTCATGACAGGATTAACCCTGCACATTAAGAAGAATATAAATTCAAAAATTCTTAAGTAGCACTAGATGTCTTCTGAAATGACTGAGTGAATCAGGGCTCAAATGAATAATGAAATGAGAGGTTTATTGTAGAAATACAACCCTCAACCTTTAGCCCAGATCTTAATGTAAAAGGTCTCAGATGAGAGAAAGAGAAGTTTCGGATCACATCATATCATTAATAACTTTTTTTTTTTTTCATTTACAATTCATATTCACATAACTGTCAAGTTCTTTTCTTAAAGGGATAGTTCACCCAAAAATTAAACTTTTGGTTCGGTTTCTTATGTTTTTGTCCATATAATGATGATGTCTGTCTATCAATATGTCTCTTTAAGAAAAAAAAAAGTGTGTGTTTAGCATTATATAAGCAGTTGGAATAACTTCATACTGTACCATGTGCAGAGCACCATCAAATGTTCAAACACAATCATTATAATTACAGGTTGTTTTAGAGTTAATCTCTGTTGGCCGTGTTGTATGTAAACTGTCGGATATTAAGGAGATTCATGAATGAAGGAACTTTGATCTCACAATTCTTTCTCACAGTAAATTACCTACTGGTGACTCTAATTCAGGTAAACAAACAGTCAACTGAACTTGAGGCCAAACCAAACAAAGCACAGCTCCAATTAATGCACAGGACAATATTTACAATCAAGTATAACTCATAAGAAATATTATCATCGGCAGGGTGCAATTATTCGGCTGAATTATTTTTATCCCCGGTGGAAAAAAAAAAATCAATACCCTCAACAGTAATCAATGCTCCTTCATCAAAAGCCATATGAAATGTATAAAATAAATGTCTGCCATGTTTCATTAGTGATCGCTGAACACGCACATTCATTCCCTTCTACTTTTTTTACTCATAACAGCGGCAAGAACTTGACGCTTTTTGGTCATACAGATAAGAGTAAGTAAATGCAAACTGTAAATGTCTGTTTTTATTTATGTACAATCGCGTGCTTTTTTTTAAATAAAGAAGAAAAAAAACAGGATGCATATTGTGCCGCCTCTATCTCCCTGAACAGCAGTGCGTCACAAAAATAAACCAAAACTCTAGACTACTTGCCTTAGTCACGATAAGAAATATGTCTATAGAAAGCTTGAAATTTGAACAGATAGTTCTATTCTCTGATTATGAAATTCATTTGTCTTTTTACAAAAATCGCACCCTAATCATAAGGCATACCTGTGAAGAGACATGTTTCCTTTTAAATTATGCACATAAGTTCAAGGCCTTCCAGTTTCTAGATAAAATAAAGAGAGGTGTGAGAAGAGAGAAGTGTGAACTCACTGAATATATCTCTTCAGCTCTTGGCCACTGCACATTGACCAGTGGTAGCGGTGGAAGGCTGCTTGCACCAGAGGAGCCATGACACTTCCCATAGCTGTTTCGTCACCGCAGCGGTTGCCCTGACCGTCATGCTCCATTCCCAGTCTACAGATCAAGGATGATTATGGTAAACAGGGGCATTTAAGTGCAGCAATGGTACCATTTTCTACCCCAATTAGCATAGTTATATCTAAACTGGGTCACACCTGATCTCCCGACATCATTACAGGGTATGAAATTACAAAAGGACACTTTGCCCTAACCAGGTGAGACACAACAAAGCAATAAGAGCTATTGATGATCTGAATCTTTTGCCTAACTAGATGTGTTGGTTATGTTTACAGTATTGCAGGGGATAACCCTGCCCACAATGAAATCTGATTGGACAAAAATCTTACTCATGTGTATTAAATATCAAACATAAATAAGCCCAGAAGAGATTAATTAAATGCTTCAAAACAAACAATACTACTTTTAAACATCTACACTAGCACTCAAAAGTTTGGGGTAAGTAAGATTTGTTCTTGTTTTTGAAAGAAGTCTATTAAATATATATATATATATATATATATATAATATTATTATTAACATTTGAATTCGCCACTAGATCTCGCTGCGAGATCTAGTTTCTCGAAGCATTCACATTTCTAATCAACCAATCACATGCCGGTTGCCTCAATGCATTTAGGGATGTGGTCCTGGTATTTTCTGGTATTTATTTACTGGGATTTTCACGCACAACCATTTCTAGGGTTTACAAAAAAATGGTGTGAAAAGGGAAAAACATCCAGTATGCGGCAGTCCTGTGGGTGAAACTTTGACTGAAATAACCCCTCGTTACAACCGAGGTATGCAGCAAAGCATTTGTGAAACCACTGACAGTGGTTTTGGTAGAGATGGTAGATGGTAGAGTCAGAATTTGGCGTAAACCGAATGAGAACGTGGAACCGACCATCATGCCACTGTGCAGGCTGGTGGTGGTGGTGTAATGGTGAGGGGGGTGTTTTTTGGCACACTTTATGCCCCTTAGAGCCAATTGGGCATCATTGAAATGCCGCGGCCTACCTGAGCATTGTTTCTGACCATGTCCATCTCTTTATGGCCACCATGTACCCATCCTCTGATGGCTACTTCCAGTATAATGCACCATTTCACAAAGCTCGAATCATTTCAAATTGGTTTCTTGAACATGAGAATGAGTTCACTGTACTAAAATGGCCCCCACAGTCACCATCTTTGGGATGTGGTGGAACGGGAGCTTCGTACCCTGCATGTGCATCCCACAAATCTCCATCAACTGCAAGATGCTATCCTATCAATATGGGCCAACATTGCTAATGTTGCTTTCAGCACCTTGTTGAATCAATGCCATATAGAATTAAGACAGTTCTGAAGGCGAAAGGGGAGTCAAACACACACACACACACACACACACACACATATACGTATATATATATATATATATATATATATATATATATATATACAGTATATGTCGAACAGATGGATAAGTTTGCTTAGGAACTGGTATGGAACGAGGAAGGACGGAGGCTTAAGAAGGAATCAATTGGCTGTCAGCCAGAAAATGAAAAAAATCACCCTGACATCTCTCTTTGAAATAAATAAAATGTTATTTCAGTCTGTGCTAAAGCTAAACTAAATGAAAGACTATCAGTAGGATGGTGGCAAGATGCAGAGTAATGATGGTTTATCATTCTTTGACATGTGTTCAATGAAAACCGGATAAAGGCATTTGAAAGAAAAAGATACACAGATAGAGACAGAGAAGTTTGAGAGGGTGAAGTCCTGGACAATAGTTTCAATATAGAGAAGGAGAAAAAGAGTGTGCCTCAATGACTAATCTGTGTGTAGGAGGTGTTGGGTTTTTATGAAACCTCTTTGATTGTTAGATGCCTACAGACTTTTAGCAAAAAAAGAAATTTAAGCTCACCCACAAAAGGGAACAGGCTAGACTAATTAGGCTTGTAGAGACAGTGGCCAAGGACTCTCAAGCATGAGCTCAAAAATTAACACGAGGGATGTTTTTAACAATGTGAGAGACTGACTTTACATCAAGGAAGTAAGTAAGGACAAAATATTATCTATTTCTTAAATATACTGACATTTCTTTCCTCAAAAGATAATCAAGTTCACTTGTATGAGGCATTAACATTTCATTTTCTTCTTTGTGTTACTTTTAATAGAGCCCTCACCTTGAGAGCAGACAGTAAAGTACATTAGCTATGCCTATTTACGTTAATGCGGTTTACAAAAATACTATTTTTTTTATTCAAATGTGAAACCACTAATGTTCAGACTGACATAAAACACTTTACAAAAGATCAATCTGAAATGGCTGAAAAGCACCTGGTCATGTTTAAAAACCTACACATGTCCGGTTTCGTGGGCTACAACGAAGGCAGAAGAGAAACCGTCTTCATGATTGAGGGTGCAGCTGCGGACAGGGTGGCACATCCCAGTGACGGGGGCATATCCTAAGAGTGAGTGACAGAGACAGACAGAGGAGATGAAATGGTTAGGGTTTCTTTTTTTTTTTCTGTCATAACTTTCTCTCTGATTCTACAGTCTGACAGCTTGCTGCTTGGTGTACTTGGTGTAATTCTTTAAGAAGAGTAATGCTGACAACTCTGCAAAGAGCTGTCCATGACAATTGACAATTAGATATGATTTTTCATTATTTTTTCAGTTTCTTTCATTTAGATATGACATGTAATGGCAATTTTACTAACAATTCAAATACATATTTGAGGATTATTGGAGGCGGATGGAACCAATTATAGTCTTTCCAGCAAAGGTGACAGCATGTGCCAAAACAATGTCAACCTACCAGCTGTCATTACATCACATTTCATTGTGTTGGACAAAGACAGTCACTTTGTTCGAAGTGAAATACAGTGAAATGTGCAATTGGTATAACACACTGGCAGTTTGGCATGCAGTCAATAATAATTAATTACAAAAAAAATGTCAACATAAATATAAAATTCAGAAATGAGTGATGTGTAAAGAACTTTTCTCAGTTTGTGAAATGATTGTATTTTTCTTGGTAAAGGCATTTGTGGTGCAAAGTGATTTGGCCAATTGCGTTGCTTTTTAAAGAGTCTGTGTGTGTACATATTAACATGTAATGTAAAAACATTCACCAGTAGAATTTACTATATATGAAGAGTTCAGATGCAAAAGCCTCTAAATGCCATTTGAAATTTTCTTCTTTAATGATGATTTTTATCAAACTTGTATATTTAAGTTCAGTAATTTCACTTAAATAACAATTAATAAGTAATTATCATTGCCATTTAAGTGAAATCACTGAACTTAAATATACAATCTTGATAAAAATGATCATTCTAGAAGAAAATTTCAAATGGCATTTAGAGGCTTTTGCATCTGAACTCTTCAAATGTTCTCTTCCTGTTCCCTTAAAAAGTAAACACTAGCTATGTTTCCATCCACCTGTTTATGTGCATTTTGGGAAATCATATAAAAAAAAAAACAGGATGGAAACGCCAAGATGAGGTGGATGATCAATGTTATTATCCGATAAGAGGACATGTGCATAAACTACAACAGAAACACATTTAACGAATAAATCCCTCGATGCACAGCAAAAAAGTTCATATTTTACGACTCAACAGTGATTGGAACTGAACTAACCTGTGGACCAATTCCATTGCACAACATCTCAAATGTTGGTTTAATCAAAAAGGAAAAAAAAAAAAACATTTGTCTGAGCCAAAGTCTGTCATCCGAATGATTTGTAATAATGACCTCCCAAAAGTGTCTTACATGAATTCATTACCAAACACCAAGCATCTGAACGCAAGATAACATGACAGCATTCATTGTATTTTGCCAAATCATTTATTTGGGATGTTAGTTAATTATGTTAGTTGTGCTTACAACAACAATATATGTGGAAAATAGAGGAAAACTAATCGGATCGGAGAGGAGAGGAGAGGAGAACCACTTGTTCTGAGAGATTATAATGATATATGGGGATAATAAAAAAAGCTCTTACAAACACTTATCGTTTCACTACAGAAGGCATTGATTCATCCATTGTGGTTCGATGGATTACTATCAATATTGCTGTATGCTGTTTGACTTTTAGGAACCCGTGAGCTTGCATTAGCAGATATAATGTATTTTTTATTTTTTTAAACATTTGTTTGTTTTCATCTGAAGAAAGAAAGTTATATACATCTCGGATGCCATGAGGGTAAAAGATGAGTAAATGTTGAGGACATTTCTGGGTGTACTGCAATGTTCCCTCTATTTATTTTTTTTTCTTGCTGAGCAAATAATTCTATTGGGTGGACATGTTTCGCCACCTGAGCAAAAATATTATTTGTACCTGTACCTGTACAGCATATGTAGAAACACAATGGTTTCAACATTCACTTTTTTTTATTTGACCCTTGATGTAACATATTGGTTTTGTACAGTCAATTAATTGTGTATTGTTTAGGGCTCATTACCATTACAATTTTGAAACCCCCTGCTAAAGAAAATATTGAGAAAATCATAAGGAATAAACAATCATTTAACTTTGATGGTTTAATAAAAAATAAACTATCAAAGTTAGTTAAGTGATTGTTTATTCCTTATGAATTTCCAATATTTTCTTTAACAGGTTCAAACTTTTTAATGGCAATGAGCCCTAAACAACACCCTAGTGAGATTCTTTATTGAGGCTTATAATATAATAAAATATAGGCCTAATATAATATAATATAATATAATATAATATAATATAATATAATATAATATAATATAATATAATATAATATAATAATATAAAAAAAGAATTGAAGGATTTGAAGTGATATAATGTAATATAATATAATATAATATCAGTTGAAATGCTTCAATTTGTTTATATATAGTATGAAAACAAACTGAAGCATTTAAATAGATCTAATAGCTAAATATTTTCAAGAAAAGTGAATATGTGAACTCTTTTATAGTAATCTAACCATGCCTGAAACTCCCTCACACACAAAAACATCTTCACCGTTCTGTGTCCATCAACCGTTATTTCCACCACTTTAACCAAACTACTCCTCGTTAAAACATTATGATGTGATTTTATTTCACATGTATTTGCGTTTCTCGTTGCCTCGTCACACACGACTCACTGCCAATCACATGTGCTCACATCATTCTCTTTCTGTGTGAAACCTGTAAACTGCATTCGCCAGTTTTCACTCTATAGCGGTTGACCAGAGCACTGAAATTATTTCTCACTTAAACCACAATCAAATGGATTGGATTTCCCTACACATTTCGCGTCAGTCCTCTACGTGGCATTTTATTATTTTCTGTGCGGCCGCGGCTTCAGAAGTGGGCAGCCGTGCACACGAGCAGTATAGAGGGAACATTGGTGTACTGTATTTTTCTTTTAACACATAAAACAAAATAGCAAGATGTATGGGATTCCTTATTAAAGATTGCCTAGATTTACCTAGCTATTATGCAAAATTCATTTTTTATAAGGTTTTTATAATCTAGGTGTATACCTACACGTGCGTACTATATTGTAACACTAAAATGACAGAAAGTTACGCTGTAAATTCGTTTTACTTGCACAGTACTTTCAGGGCTGTAATCTAAAGCGTTACCGATCTCAGCTCTAAAGCTATATTTATATAAGCCAATAAAGCACATCGGCTCTGATTAGCTCAATATCACCGCTGCCAGACAACAAATGCGCAACAGGTAGGTGGAGAGGCCAAAGAGCTCTTCTCGGGTGATTAACGAGGCCCGCTGAGTACATAAAGTGGCATGATAAAGGAAATGTGAGAGTCGCAGTGACAGCATAAACACTTCATGCTGAGATCAGTGCTCTTCTCGGAAAAAGCTTGAGTTTTCCTGTCAGGTTGAATAGATGTTAAATGTGCACTGTGTGAACTTTGTCAGTGCTGAAGGATATATGCCCTGAGAGGACTGCTGCTTCAGCTGCCGCCTCAATCCTTAGACAACGAAATCCCGTTTTCTTATGTGCTTATGTAAGTGGGCTTTGATGTCTCTCTTCTATCCTTTTCCAGTGTGAACCTTTTTTACACATCTACCATCTGTCTGGAGAGGAGATTTTACACCAGGCAGCATTCTATCAGACATTTCTTACAGCATTGATGAGGTGCTGACAGAAACCCATGGGGACTGTAAGAGAGTTTTAGAGAGAGAGAGAGAGAGAGAGAGAGAGAGAGAGAGAGAGAGAGAGAGAGAGAGAGACAGCCTGACCTTTTTCACAGAATGAACATATTTAAGATGTACGATTTTGTGTGTGAAAAATGCTATACATGACAAGGAAGGACATGTTTGAAATTCTGAGGCATGTTAAAGACCAAAAAAAGTCAAACCTTGCATCCCGGTGGGGCCAAAGCCTTGCCGGGTCAGGAAGATAGCATGGTCGTGATGCTCTGAGTGCTCTGGATCCTCTTTCTGCTGGACGAATGCCCAGCGACACACATTCTCCAGGCTTCGTGAAGGGTTGCCACGTTCAATGAGACTGATGGACTGAGAAAAAATATTAGAGACTCAATAGGGGGACACTATCACCATTCATTAATCTATAGAACACCTTAAACTGACTCACATTGATCACTTTGGGTCTGTTTGTTTAACGTCTTTAAGATAAACTCCTGTTTATTAATAGTCAAGAGAGTAGTCTAGATATTTGAAGGTGAAATTCAAACCTTTTCATTTGCAAACTACAGTATAATAAAGTAAAACTCCATTTTGTTGTTGCTGTTTTTTTTCCCCCTGATACATTTTAGTTATTAATCACATAAACATGTATTTGGCAAAGAACAAACCATGTTGCTATAATTTGTGTATTACAAAACAGTCATAAAATGACCTTTGCGTATTTGTGGACTGAATTATGAGCTTACAAAATAGTATATTTGTATGTATTGTTTTGCTTTCAATTGTGAATGGCTGTGTGCATTAGTGACAGGTTTAGATACTGTCATAATTAGACAGAGATAAGCTGGACTACCAATAGTTGTTGTCCTCTCCCTGTCTCCCTCTACAGACCAAATTATTGCACATTTCAAAACTGTGGTGGTAACTGTCAAGGTTAGCTCCACAAAAGATCATGAGGAGAAAGATAGTATTCAAACATAAACGTTAGCGTTAATAAACAAAAGCGGTACTAGCTCCATCGAGAATATACAATGTTACAGTGAGTACATGTACACAGGATAACAAACTAAAGTACAGACAGTTGTCCGTAAATTAGTCATATAATGAAAAACCATGGGAACTGATGATAAATGGGAACAAAGGAACAAGGAAATAGGTAGCAAAGATAAACATACAAAAAGTTGATAAATGCACCTGGCAACATTGCAGGGCTATTGTTTTATTGTTAAAGCATTTCTGCTACTTAAATAACGGTTAAATAAAATAAAATAAAACTTATTTGACTAGTTGTCAAAGCAAAATTTTTCAATTTGGTTTCACTTATATAAATATATAGTAAATATATAGTAAAAAACAATACAGACTATACTAACTATGCTATACATTAGTTTAAAAAACTAATAAAAAAGACAAAAAAATGGAAAATTACTAAAACTATAAAAATTAAAATGGACAGTTGTCATGAAAAAATTAGGTAAATAAATAAAGATATAAAGTATTACATTTTATGTAAGAAATATATATGATATGACCCATTATGGTTTATAAAAGAGATATTTAGCAGTTATTTACCTTAGCATATCCAAGCATTATCATCCTCACAAGGACAACATTAATGTGCACTCCCAATGATTCTTCGTGGTAGATCTCATTCACCTGTAAACACATGATGAAAAATACATCATTATCCCTTAAATTCAACATAATTGATAATAATTGACAAAACATAGATCCTGCCACAAAGGGAAAAATGGATATCAGGCAAAAAGTTGCATCATACTCCACCTAGTCAATTATGATAGCTACTGATTTTATCAACTCCAGGGACTGTAAAAACAAATACTGCTTCATTCCATTTCTGAAACCTCACCATGATTGACAATGAGCAAGAGAAAGGAAAGATTTTAACAACAGAATCAAGATAAAGAGAGTTGGAGGAAATGGATCTCAGACCCATAAGAGTGGCTCTCTGAGGCATAGAAGGCGTTTTTAGACAGGATTTGGGGCAACATTTGGCATGGAAAAGCCTATAAAAGGTTGATAAATAAAAAGGGCCCATTGTTTAGCTGGTCATACAGAGGCCTTTTTTTAAGGTTCAGATGTTTTTCCTTCTCCACCTAGCTAAGAGCCTGCTGTGTGGGCTGTGCGTTTTAAAGGCACAGTTTTGCTGTTTGAATGCAAGGTGTGATGCTGTAATGAATGACTACATCCTAAATGGTACAAATGTTTCATCGAAACCTTCTGGAGATTATTTCCAAAACTGGCCACACTTAAAAGCAACATACTGTACACCAATTACATACATGCTATATGCTTATGAATTCAACGCCCACAGGCGTAATTTACGGATGGGACGGGTGGCACATGTCTCCACCGCTTTTTGCCAGGGACGAAATGAACACTAGAGGCAGTAAAACAGCACTTTTAATCGTTTTCACAGACAATTATGATTACAGTGGCATATTACTCTATGTATTAATAAACACTTGTTTTCATGTGGCTCCTTGCACAATTATCTTACGACCTCAAAACACTTTTCACCATAGTGCATGATTTATTAACAAATGTATATTGAAGTTTGCATAATTTAACCACCTCAGTATGTTCAGTTATACTGAAGTACAGTATTAAGCTTGCTCAGTAGCTGAGTTGGTACATAATTGTACTTATGATGCGGAAATTTCGGATACGAACCTTGTGAAAGAGTGACGACACAAGAACTCAAAGTTCAAAATCAAGCTAAAATGCCACGATTGCGTATATGTCACATTTGCTTATAACACTTTATGGTAGTTTTAGTGTAGGTGTACGTTATTTTAAACCATGGAGAATTAAGCTTTTAGCTCCACTCGTCGGACATATAAATTCAGAACTGCAGTGATGTGATACATACTGTACAAACTCCAACATAATAAAACATTGACATAATGTTCATCTGTTCAATAAAAGCTAAACAGGCTATTAGCATGTTCACACTCTCATGTATACCCCATCACACACACACACCTACACCTGTGTGTGTTACGCCACTGTCAACGTCTCACACATTTCCACCACATTCCACACACCACACAGAAAGAAAACGTATGCCTCAGCAGATCTGTGTTGCTGTAATAATTTGTTGTAGGAAGCAGCAACAATTTACATGTGCAAAATGATTAAATTCTCCACTGGCATATGAACACAGACTGCCTATAAACAACTCTAAATCAGAAGAGGATGGGAAGTCTCTTTCCAACTGCCCCCCTCTCTCCGTCACAGCCGCCTTGTGCAATTAAACAGAAGCTGTGTTTGATACAGATAATTGTCCTCTTCAGGCAGCAGTTCTTTAAATAAGCATGCAAGGGGCCTAACCACAGAATCTGCATGTGTGAGAGTTGTAGTGATGTTACATTTGTATACAGAGCTCATTACATTCTGAATGCTGGGCCAATCTTTAGTGAGGGTTTATTAAACATTGTAGTGTTCATCTCATCAATGTAGTGGTGTAGCAGCAGGGACATCTACTGGAGGAAGGACTTCTACATTTCTCAAAAGCAGCGGTTCAATCTTAAAGTGTAATAGACATCGCTATTTCATAGCTACTTTATTTCTCAGCCACATCCTCAAGTATTCCACATTTGGTCTATGCCTTGTGTGACACATCAAGATGAAAAAAGAAAATAACTCCTCTCCAAAAGAAAGTAGAGATTTCCTTTAAATATATTGACATCAATTCTTGCAAATTGTTCAAGCGAGGGTGAGTTGCATCTAATCCTGTAACATTATGCAATCAGATGAAGGGCAACATAAATACATCAGACATAAGGAGCTTTGTGTCAACGGTTGAATAGTTTATGTGCTGAATCTATGATGCTACTATCTCCACAGATTACACAGTGTATCTGTGGTCACGTTTATATTTATAGATATAAAAAATAGATATATTTATGAGCTTTTCCTCCAAAAACAGGAAATGTCACAGACAGGACCACATCTGGACAATGTTACCACTCATAAAAGGTCAATATCTTTACAGGTGCAGTTTAATGGCACATTTGCGTATAAGCAAATTTGGACTGCCACCATCCACTTAAAGAGGTATTTTGTCATCAGCAATCATGAATGAAATGAATTAGTAAAATAGCAAAAACACTTATGCTTTTCATTTATGTGCATCAGAGGACTGAATCAAGAGCTTTTATGGGGAAGAAGAGAATTGGTTGCTCAACAATAAAGATGGCCTGATGGTCAGGGGCCAGTGTGAGACAGTTTTTGGCCAGTTGTGGGGTATGTCAGTGAATTTGGGGGATTGAATCACCAGTTTCATTAAATATTTTATTGTTCCAGTCTTTCTTTATTTATCCATATTTTTTAATTGATGATGTGTGTGTATCTATATATAGGGTGTTGTCACTTTAAAACCTGACACACAGACCTATTATACTGTTTTATATAGCCAATATACTTGACTTTATATGCACGCACTTTGGGTGTGAGCACAAAATATGTCGGAATAAGTATGAATATGTATCTAAAATCACTTGACTGAACTTAGTTTATTATTTTAGATGCCTTTTTAAAAGACAACAATTGAAAATGTAAATTATTTAAAATTCAACCCCTAATGTAAAGCCCTGTATATGAAGAGTTCAGATGCAAAAGCCTCTAAATGTCATTTGAAATTTTCTTCTAGAATGGTCATTTTTATCAAGCTTGTATATTTAAGTTCAGTAATTTCACTTAATTGGCAATTAATAGGTAATCTTCATTGCCATTTAAGTGAAATTACTGAACTTAAATATACAAGCTTTATAAAAATTATCATTTTAGAAGAAAATTTCAAATGGCACTTAGAGGCTTTTGCATCTGAACTCTTCATATGTTTATATATGGTAAATAATATTGTGTTTTAGCACCCAAAATAAATAAATTAATTAATTAAGTAATTAAATAAGTAACCCGGTTGAGCCCTGCTAAAGATGATAGGATACTCACAATGTTCATGAGGGTGAGGAGATAGTTTTGCACATGCTCTTTCCCATGAAAACGGACAACAGAATCATCTACTCCAAGCAGCACCTCAATATTGTAGTCATCGTCACCAGCGTGCCTCCGTCTCCTGACTGTCCTTTTGACTTGTTTAGCAATACTGTCCAGCATCCTTGGCGCATTCAATTCAGGCTCTGCAAGACAAAATGGTTAGTCTCAAAAAAGCACCTTTTCTTAATCATTTGACAACACCAGCATGTTAAACATCTTAAGGATATCTGTGCATTAGCACTAGCGTCTTGCAAGTTTTCTTTTTTCTCTTCTTCTTTACAGAGTGCAAGTGGATGCCAGCCAAGAACAACAGAAAGCAATCCCAACAAGGATTCAATCCTAACAGACATCAATCCAGGCTATAAACCAATGTCTTTTTTAAACGCTGATGCTAAAACAAATATTTCAAATATCTTGCAATTTGGCCGGCTCTAGCCTACAGTGTGGGGATTGTGAGGAACATTCCTCAGCTCCTACATCCCGTCATGACACACGCATTCTTGTGTGGCCCAGATCCCAGAAGAGTAAACACGTCTCTGAGGTTCCACTTCAAAAAGCACAGGGCTTCCCCTCACGCTCAGACGTGCTGTGTGTCCCTCGCAGGTTCCTAGGTCCACAGCGTCTCTATGTACACCCTCATTCTCCTGAGGGGCTGCCATTCACAAATGGCAAAGCAAGGATAGCATACACATGGCAAACCTGCGTAACCCGCTGGGCCCAACTCTAAAAATTACTTATGATGGCAAATGAGACCATCCAGATCACCAGTGGAAATCTACCATGTCTAGACTGCAAAACCTCAAAAAGTGTTTATTAACATGCTTATGTTATGCATTAAGGAGATGTCATGTCTATGAATGAAAATAGTTTATAGTATTTCTGGGCAGTTTATAACCCTCTTAATATCCTCAGGTTTCACCAGGCCTCACAATGACAACAGCTTAAACAAACTAAGGACCCTGTCTTGTGCCCAGCTCAATTCACTTTGTACACCGATGCATGTATCATTCCTAATTTTGCACCCGACACACACTAGACTTTTCCCTCCACCGACGCACGTCGGTAAATTGGGGAATGAACTTGCGCTCCTTGGGGCGGTTCATTGAAAAGAGGACACATGTTCCGGCGCAAACATTCCCTGGTGCTATTTTGCAGTTCTAGAAAACAATTCTGCCACAAACCAGGATAAACATAGTCTAAAGTCAGTGGCATGTTATTCAGATGCTATTTTAAAGGGATAGTTCATTTTGAAATTAATTGTTGATATGTTTTAGCTTACCTCAAGGGCATCCAAGATGTAGGTGTCTTTGTATCCACAGTATTTTCAATTTTTATATTTTTCGGTCAAACCGTTGTCATCTATCAGTCATACACTGGATTCTAAGGGGAACCCTCGGTTCACCTCAAAGAGCATGCACAGAGAAGTTTAAATTAAACATGATTGAATGACTCGTAAATGTGAGTACACATTGATGGCCTAAGACACGAAACGAGCGGTTTGTGTGAGAAAACGAACAGTATCGTTTTCACCTTGTGTAACACAGCCAAGTCAAACTGATCTGACGGCACGGGCGCTTCGGTCTGCGCATGTGCCGGAAGTGATCGTTTGTGTGTCTACGTCACTCATTGTTTACACAGAGATTTCAAAAGTTTTAGCTTTCACTAAACATATTTAGATATATCGAAATCATCTTCCATTGCGATTTCCTGTATATCTAAATATGTTTAGTGAAAGGTAGACACGAGGTAAAAACGCGAGGTAAAAACGATATAAATTCTATTCGTTTTCTCACACAAACCGCTCGTTTTGTGTCTAAGGCCATCAATGTGTACTTATATTTACGAGTCATTCAATCATGTTTAATTTGGACTTCTCTGTGCATGCTCTTTGAGGTGAACCGAGGGAGCTCCGTTTTTTTGTCAACACTTGAATAAGTTTAATGAAAAAGGCTACATTTTGAGCAAAAAAAAAAAAATCACACTTTTGTCAAAGACTACATCTGAATCGGATTTAGAAAAATTATTAAAACATATAGATCACATAGATAGAATCCATCAACATCCCTAAATCATCACAATCCAATAGCTTGTGCTTGACATTTCTTTCAGTGATATTAGGCATATTTGATTTATATGCTGTTTAATGTTGATGATTGTGTTAAATTAAATATGCATATGATTACATATGAGATCACTTGTTTCTGCATCGCATGTGTTTTGATCAGGAGATTCAATACACTTTCAGAAGATGTGTCATAGTGCCCCCTAGTATATAACAGTGAAAACAGGAAAACACAGAAAATTATGTATTTGATGGGGAAAGAGATAATTAAGAGCTGCTTCATTGTTAACACACAAAGTCTTCAACGTTTTCAAGTTTTGCTTCATAGTAAGTAAATATCACCTCATTCAGCAGTGTTTTATTTTTAGTAGCCCATTGTGTTATGGGAAAATTATACAAACGATTCAGTGCACGAGTAAAGTGTCTGAATCAATCAAACTAAATTGCAAACAATTGTTAGAACTTCTTGAAAACCATTTAAATGAGAGATTCATTCACGAATCTGTCATTGCTAGTTCACATTCTGAACAGCTGATAGAAAACGCACAAAAAAAATTGCTGAAATATATTATCAGGGTAAATGATTCTCAATCTCTCAATCATCAGACAAGGATTTATCAGCTATATTTATCAGACAAGGACTTATCTAGTAGTGACACCCCTAATTAAGGGACAGAAAATAGCATTACCTCAGTAAAAGAACAACAGTAGACCAAGTAAGGTCCCCACCATGACAGAAAAACAAATGTGTGTTTGTGTTCCCCTCAACTCGATCTCATTTCGATTTCTTCACTCATAAAACATGAGTGGTTTTGCCTTGCCAGCCACGCTCCGCACAATAAAAATTTAGGAGGTGGCAGACTGCTGTGGAGGGGAAACTGGATGCATACATTGCATCTTTTAAAATGATGACACAAAGAAACACTAGGAACATCATGAGCCTTGGTTTCATGAACTCGTTTTAAATTATTTTGATTTTACATTATTATCATACAGTATGTGCTCACCATATTTTAGAGTGCTGAAAATTACCTTCATTTGGTTCTCAGAGCAAAAGTCTACACGGGTGTCTACTTAAAATAGAAAGATTCTACGTAAAAGCACAATTTTGCAAGATAACATGTAAGTATATTGAATGGTAAAAATGCACATGCTGTCATGATGAAAGCATTCTTAGTGGGACAAAATGAACAAATTGAGTTGACAGTTACAGAGCCTCTTTATCATCATGAAATCCGCTTACTCTGAAATTATTTGAAAAACAAATTGGGCATGCTAAAACCATCTGCTGTTTCATTCGAGGATGTATAAGGGATCAATGCAGATTCTCTTGACAAGAGCAGTGTGATTGGATTTGTCAGGTAATCTCTGATCCATCTTGGTTTAGAAAATAGATCCCTCTGCTCTCCTTACATTAAAAATTGTGTGAGGGTTAACGACCACCTCTTTGATGGGTGAAGGTGGTGTTACTTCCCTGGAAGTATAAAGAATTAGCAGGCAACAGTGTGCTAATAACAAACAGCATCAGGATCAAAAGAATCTGCAGGAGGCAGTTTTGATGGAATTCTTCCACGTGGCGCTCAAGTATAACACCACTAGCTGTGATCTAATGTGCCGGGAGCTACTTTAACTCTTTATTAGGACTTAAGAGAACTCTTGTAAACGAGAGCAGCTGAGTTAGCAAATGCCGGCCTCCTAAAGCTGGAGTATGGTGTGGTTCCAGTACATCATGAACATTATCGGCCTTGTTTGAGGCAGTCAGGTAATCTTTCATTTTTAATTACGACACTATAATTATCTTATTGTGAGCTTAATTAATCAGTATCTTTTTCTGTTTGTTCAAAGGCTCTCCGTACATTTCTCTGTATATCTCTGTAAAAGTTTTCTGAAGCCGTCAGATAAAACAGAATCAACTTTTAGCTATTAAATACACTGAATGCCTCACATGTGCACTCTAAAAAGGCTTTGAAGTATAGTTACATTTAAAAAAAAATTGTCTAGGAAAATTTTCCCATCTAGCAGTTAAATTGTATGCATTCAAATGAATTGTGCTCTCCAGCGCCTAGATTTTCCAAATGCATCTTGCTTCTACGGTAGCCATTATGCACCAAAAAGCTATGCCAGGATGTCTCCTAATAGCACTTCATCAAGGTTTCCTTTGGGTGAACAGGTTTGATATTTCAAACAAAGTGCAACTTTTCACAACAAACAGACAAATGTTACAGTATGAATTAATGACTGTGAAAAACATTAACTATTTTAATTAGTAGTTATGCCTTATGAATGTGTTATATTTTCAGAAGTATGTGCATTGTAAGATATAATCATCAACAGTAGGGAGAGGAATATATATATATATATATATATATATATATATATATATATAAAGATTCTACATATTTTATTCAATACAAAAAAAATGTCAACCTCAAACTTGTCAATGTGAAAAACGTGCATAAAACAATTTTAAACTATACAGAATTGATTTGAACTGTTTACATAAATGCGTTTTTAAGATACACTCATTTTTACACTGATAAAAAAAACGAGGTAAAAATGCCTAAAAGTGCTAGAGAGAGACCTTCTAGAACAACTGCCAGGTCCAGGTGTCTCCCGAGAGAGGCTTCACTCAAAGGGATGTGGTAAGCAGATAAGGCCACCACATACACCTTCAGTGAGGAATGGGATAACCCTGTGGAGAAACACTCCAGAAGGAACTCCAGCACTGCACCCAACGGGCAGTTAACTGGGTCCAACTGGTGTTCCCCACACCAAGAGGTGAACATCTTCCACCTCAAGGCATATAATTTCCTAGTGGCTGGAGCTCTGGAGTGGAGGATGGTCACAACCTCAGTTGAGAGACCAGATTCTATGAGCTAGGCCCCCACAGAGGCCAAGCCCACAACCTCCATAGATCTGGACAGGGGTGAAGTATCGACCCGCTCACCTGAGAGAGAAGGTCCCTCTGGAGGCTACCAACAATAGACTGGCGAATCCTCTCCAGAACTCCTGGGAGCAGAGCAATCAGGGGAAATGCGCACAGGCGTGACCTCGGCCACTCCTGTACTATTGCATCCAACCCCAGAGGGGCTGGATGAGTTAGGGAAAACCACAGTTGGTAGTGTGATGTTTCCCTGGATGCAAATAGGTGTACCTCGGCATTACCAAAATGCTTCCGAGCTCCACCACCTCGGGTTGGAGTCTCCACTCCCCGGGCATCGGCCCCTGCCTCGACAGGATGTCTACCCCCTGATTTAAATACCCCGGGATGTAAATCTCCCTTAATGAAAGAAGCTTCCCCTGGGACCATAGAAGGATCTGGCGAGCCACCTTGTATAACGGGCACGAACGCAAACCCCCCTGATGGTATAGTAACATGGTACCTCTCTGGTCTGGGAGGAAGTTTTTTAAAGCCTGAAAAACCGCCATCATTTCTAGACAATTTGTGTGCCATTGAAGATGATGGTCCTGCCACAAACCCTGGGCCGAGCGACCACTCATGATCGCCCCCCAACCTATGAGAGAGGCGTCCGTCCTTAGTGTTTTACGGCGTCCCCAGCTCAGGTCCTAAGGACAGGAACCAAAGTTCTTTCCACATATCCAGGGCGCCAAGACACCGTTGTGTGACAACGATCTTGCGGAGCGGCTTCCCCCCCTGGTGGAGAACCCCTTGGCCCTGAGCCACCACTGCAGTGGTCTCATGTACAGCAGGTCTCAAGGTATAACGTTGGACGCTGCTGCCATCAGACATAGAATTTTCTGATATTCTTTTACAGTGAGTGACTGGCCTAGCTTTGCCTGTTTGATGGCTAAGAGAATCAAAGCTATACGAGGAGGAGACAGATGTGCCTGCATCGCTGTCGAATCCCAAACCACACCCAGAAAAGTGGTTCTCTGTAGTAGAGAATGCACACTCTTCTTGGCGTTGAGCCTCAACCCCAACCTTTTGATATGGGCGAGCGCGACATCTCGATGGTGAGTCGCCTGATGCTCCGATTGAGCTAGAATCAACCAATCGTTGGTATGATTTAAAATGCGGATGCCCTGGAGTTGCAGCGGAGCCAAAGCTGCATCCATACATTTCGTGAAGGTTCGGGGAGACAGTGCTTGGCCGAACAGAAGAACCTGATATTGGTACGCTTCGCCCCCGAAAGCGAACCTTAGGAACTTCCTGTGTTGTGGAAGGATGGAAATATGGAAGTATGCGTCATTTAGATCTATTGTGACAAACCAGTCCTCGGACCTGATCTATGACACGATCTGCTTGAGAGAAAGCATTTTGAATTTGAGCTTCCCTACTGAGAAATTTAACAGGTGCAGATCTAAAATTGGGGCGTAACCCCCCATCCTTCTTTGGAACGATGAAATAGCGTCTGTAGTAACCCAACTCTCTGCTGGGAGGAAGAACTCGTTCTAAATCCCCCTTCAGCAGGAGAGTTTTCACCTCCAGTTCCATAACCAGAGCCTGCACGGGATCCACCACTGTGGGCAGAACCCCCTTGAAGCCAGGCGGGCGTGACCTGAACTGAATCGCATACCCATGCTCGGTAGTCTGCAGGACCCATTGAGAAACATTTGGAAGGCTTTCATTCTTTGATGAAGCCTTCCTGGCGACAATAACCATCCTCAGATCGGCCTAGCCCCTGGAGGACCTTGTCTGAGAGCGCCACGTCTCTGCCCAGTCTTGCTGGGGAGGAGCACGAGACACGACACTCTGTTTTTGTTGCGCCCTGTGTGAGGAGCTACTCGATGGCTGGGGCTTCTCCCGCCCAGCAGTCACCACTGAGTCACCAAAGAGGCCAGCAGTTGAAAGCGGTGCGTCCAGAAGGAAAGATTTTTCTTTCTCTTTCAAATTAGATAAATTTAACCACAAGTGCCTCTCCAGGGCTGCCAGGGCTGCCATAGAATGACCCACTGATCTGGCCGTCTCCTTGGTGGCCCAGAGAGAAAGATCGGCTGCCTGACGCAGTTCACAAATAAACGTGTTTCATGGTCAATAGTACTAATCAGCTGATTGTCAAAGCCATAACACAGCGAGAAAGAAGAACTACGTTACATGAAACAATCCAACAACATATTTTACACCACTGACAAGGGAAAAGTAAAAGTGAAAAGTCACTGTGAGTAGTGAAAAGTCACTACTCACAGTGTCTATGGCTAGATTCTAGCTTTCTGGGGCTTCTCTTTCAAGGTAAGAACAAAACACACTATGTAGCGCTGTTTGTTCGCTGTTGGCTACAGTAGAAACATGACGTCACAATATCTCGACCTTCATTGAAGGGGGTGCCCGCGGTTATGTAGATATAAATGTCTCATTCTAAGGTAAAGAAAACATAACGGTTCATTGAGTAAGGTCTTTATTCACCACTGAACACATAGTTATGGATCTCATATTGCATTTATGTCAATAGATCCTCAGAAATATTACACATTGCACCTTTAACATTAGTTAAAGGGGTCATTGATTATCATTTCACTTTTTAACTTTAGTTAGTTGGTAATGTTGGTGTTTGAGCATAAACAACATCTGCAACATTAAAACTCTCAAAGTTGAATGCAAAGGGAGATATTTTATTTTACAGAAAACGATTTTTAAGGACTGCAACAAACGGCTCGTAGGGACTACAATGAGGTTCTCCCCGGGTTGGTGACATCACAAACCCTAAAGTTCAGTACGATTCGGGCATTACTGGTAGTATTAGTAATTTAAAAAAAAAAAAAAAAAAAAAAAACAGACCAAATGCAAACATTGGATCAGGCAACTAAGCGATAAATAGCCTATGCATTGAAGAGTGCAATATGTTGTGCAGTCCCAATTTGTGGAAAAACAGTAGCTGCATTGAATTTGCAGAAAGCCTGAAAATAAAAAAAAAATGATACTGTGCCTTCTATATTGGATCCGACAGGAACAGCACAACACACTTCTGTGAATAAAAAAGTTTTTACTGTAACATTATTGCTTTGTTACGGATTATGTACGTCAAACCAAAACTTTAGTCTGTGTGTTTTGACGTGACATGCAAAGCTTTATGTTTTGCATCTTTTCCAATACGTACATTGGTTGAGAATTTTTTTTTAAAACAAATAACCATTTTTTCTGATATTGAAATTATTCTTTAATACTCGAAGTTTATCGTTGTAACAAAACAAATTCCCACTTAAATTTGTGCTGTTTTACTAAATACCAGTACCGTGATTCGACTAGGCATCCGGGCACTACTTAAACAATATGTAAAGCACTTTTGGTAATAATGATACTGTTTAAGTGTAGTATGCCTTTTATTAAAATCAGAAGTGTACTCAAGTCATGACAGCCTTTCAAACATCTGTAAAAATGATAAGACATGTGACAGCTAATCTCACCTAGGCCTATGTCTCAAAACACAATATCCTTGAAAGTCAGGAGGAGAAAGAGGATAGCACTTTGCTGTCATGCTGATATATTTTTGTTTATGCTGTTAATATAATAGAAAAACAGTTGGTGTCATTGGGTTCAGCTCTCAAAGCCCTTCTGTCAACATTGCACAGTGCATTCTGAAAGTAAACGAAGGAACGTCTCTCATTAATTCATGAGGTTGAAAACATGTGGTGTGCTATCTTCTACAAATGCTTCCCACAACACTTCATTGAATGCAGGAAGCTTAAAGGATTATGAGATGTGTCATGTTTGATGACTACACGGAGACACTGCGTCACTTCTATTACACTTTGTTTTCCAGCATGGAGTGGCCCATGGGGATGACCTCTTAACAAACCAAATGTAAACACACACACACACACACACACGAGAGAGAGAGAGAGAGAGAGAGAGAGAGAGAGAGAAACAAACAGATGGGGCCACATTGACGAAAATGCAGATGACCTAACATTAAGCCTTGAATAAGTTAATCCAGGCACATTAAAAGAGTACAATTATTGCTAGAAAGCAAGTGAAAAAAGAAAAAAAAAATCAATTAAAAAACATTAACTCAAGAATAAACATTTACAACAGTCCATTTACATTCACAAAGACCTTTTAAAAAAGTAAACCAACTGACAACAGCACAAATGCCTTGCAGCTTGTTTTTACTCTTTTAAAACTGCATAAAAGCCAGAAGCTATATAAGCAGGGACATGAAAAGAAACTTACTGCATAATATCTCCACATTAGTGTCTCAAAAAGAATATAATCTTGGATGATAACTTTAGTCACTGTGCATGATTCTCTGCCAGCTCTTGAAGATTTCCCTCTTTTCTTTTATTTCTGTTAATAAATTACTTATGGAATAAAATATGCAATGGTTATGACATCATTCTACGGGCCAAGGAGTCTAAGAATTATGTCAATCTGCTGGTATCTGATTCCACCAAAGCTAAAGAGACAGGAAAGAAGAAGGGCATTGTGGGATGGTACTAAAACCAGACCTGTTTCACTGCCAGATGGCATGACACAGGGGTGATTCAATGGGACAGAGACTCACAGAGACTTCACAACTTGGCACATTCAAATGTTGTGAAACTGCTTTCAAGATTGTCCTCGACTTGACACACTTCAGAGCCAAGACTTTAGGATAATTATAACAATGGCTCACAGGGAAAAAAAAAAAGTTTTAGTTTTAAAAACTATTACAAATTGCTTTCAAAAAGGAATTTTGGGTAGAACAGCGACTGAATCATTTTGTTCACAGAACAATTCATTTGAGAGGTAAATTGTGCCACACATTTGACACAATATTCTCCTTTCGACTGACTGGAGATGAACTTTGAAAAGAAAAGGGTCACCGATGGAGAATTGGAGGGCTGCACATATCTCTCTTGGTCTATCTGACAAAAAGGCCAAGTTTGGCATAAGAAGTTCTGTTTAGTGGCTCCATTTAAAACTTTAAAAGTTGTGTACATTGCTGAAAAAGAGCAATAACAGATCATGAGCTAGTTTTTAGTTTAAAAAAACAAAACAAAAAACTTTACGTTAGCCATTTATCAGAATGCATTGTGTGGCTTTTAGCTTAAAGGGTTGATGAACTGAGAAAACAAATTTTCCTTGAGCTTTTGACATCTAAGAGGTCACTATATTATAAGAATATCCTGTAAGTTTCAGAACTGAAAACGTCCTTGTTAGTCCAATATAAGCTTTTATTGACACCAGCCCCAGCAAACGACTCGTTTTTTAAAAGTGGGGAACTATGACGTCAAAGAGGATAAAACACCACACCCGCAGAAGAAGATCAACTCCTACTATAACACGGCTGGTTTAGCTCCGCCCACCGATTCGCGCATTACACGCATAGCTAAACAACATAGGTGTAAGGACTGTGCGGAATGAATTAGTGACATCAGCCGCAGTGTGGCTAGATGGGACTGCTTCTGAACAAACACACACACACGGGAGACCCAGCAGGACACGAGGAAGTGCCCAATTCCAAGTGGGTCTCTGAACAAAGAGAAGGGCATTTCTTGTGTTTAAAGAAATTTAACTAAATATATTCAAGGTGTTTCTATGTATGTGTGTTTCCCAATGTCACAGTGAAATAACGTTTATTGCAGCATAAGGAAAATAGAAAAACCTTCCTTATGCATTTTAAATATCACCGTCATTTTCCTCTGACTTTCATGATGGTTGGTACCTCCAGAATGCTTATTCAATGAAACACCCGAATATGCACAGAGATATAAAGTAACGTGTATTTTTAATGTGTTTTACCAACATTGAAGATGAAACATGAAAACTGTGACCCCTCCCACACATTCCCACGTGCATCCCTTTAGAGAACAAAGGACCATAAACGAAAACTCCCGCGTGCAACTCCCCGACTCTCATGATAGGCTGGAGCCCATAGGAAAAGGTTGGCTTTGTCTCATGGGATAAAGGCAGCGCGCGCTCTCCATCATGCCAGCAACATGTAACTCTCGCGAATCAGGGGATCAAATCCGATCCTGGATCCTTTGTCTTTTCTTTAAGTGTACTACTAAGTTCGCCTCCCAGGAAAGGAAGTGGACTTAGCCGCACTATTTCCGTTGGTAACGATACCTCAAAGACTTTAAGCCTCTCAAACACTCGCGCCGAATGCCACCGAATGCCATGTGACGCCCCGCACCCGTGGAACAAAGGACTGACCATGCAAGAACCCCCCCCCCCCTCTCTCTCTCGCTCTCTCTCTCTCTCTCTCTCTCTCTCTCTCTCTCTTTCTCTCTCTCCCTCTCTCTCCCTCTCTCTCCAACTCATTTTTACACATGCTCCATTGTCAAGACTTCTAGTGTTCGTTTCGTCATGTATGTTTGTAAATACATGTATCCTTGTAACGTAGTAAATGCTTAAGTAGTTCTGCCTTATTAAATGCATTATTTACATTCTGACTATTGCTCATCATCCCAGTCCCTGAAATGCCGAATAACACTACAGAATTAAAGATGCCTTAAAAGGGTATGTGTTTATAGAGCAGGAAAACTAATTCTTGTGGCCACAGAATTTGTTTTCAAAAACTCTATGAAGTAATTGAGCTAATTAATTTTACTTGTCTTGTAAAACGTGGTCCGTGTAATTAATTACAATTAATTTGTGGTTGATTGCAGAGACACACATGCATGCATGCAGATACAATTGACAAAGCTTCCCTCAATGGGAGATTTATTGACATGTAAGACTGGTCTGATCCAAATCTGTATAAACAATTATTAATTATCAATTATTAATTATGATATGAAAATTCCCCATTAATCAGACCCAAGCAGAGCCGTTACATAGGCCTACATCATGATGACAAACCGGATCGAGCTACCGAGCAATACAGAATATTGTGCAGTGCCTGGTTGTGAAAGACGACAGTCGCTGCATAAGCTTCCTCTGGATTCCAGTAGGACTGCATGGATAAACTTTATTTTTAATGACGTTCCAGCTGATGAGGTAAAACCATCTGTTTGCTTCATTTCACTGAGGATTGTTTTGTAAACAAGACTGGATTTGCAGACCAATTAAGAGTAAAGAACGGTGGTGTGCCGTCTATATTGGATCTGACAGGAATTGTGCAACACACGGACTCTGGGTCGAACATGTATGGGCGAATCATTCCGGTTGCCATTTTACAACATTGGACGTTTTCAAAACAATTTTTCCCACGTACACCGACGAGGTGAGTTGAAAAACTCATTATAATATGCAAAATTGTTATCCACTAACAGCAGCAGGTGTTTACTTCCAAGTCTTCAGTGCGAGACACCCATAAAAAACAAGCGTTTCTGAGCTGGACTCAAAGCTAGGGTAGAAAATAGCTTATTAGTTATTCGTTTTGATATTTTTGAATGCAAAAACCAAGCGAACGTCATAAGTTCACCTCAGAAAACAATATAATATATAAACAACAAATAATATAAATATAAATATAAACAATATAATGATATTAAGTCAGTTCATGACCCCTTTAATAAACTTGAGTAGCTCCTCGGCTGAGAAGTGCATTTCACATCATGCAGGGTTGAATTAAACATTAATATTTCATTACAAAAAAAAATCTTTACCCAAGAATAAATGATGGAAGCACATAAATATATCTTTGACTCAAGGATCAGAATCATTGTACAAACCTTCAGGAATAATAATGGAAACCAAAAAACAAATGCATTCACTCCTACCATACATTATTATTATAATAAGGTACATGTTTCAGGTGTTCTGCTCCAAAGCATTTACTTTTATATCTTTTATATCTATGATCTTTATTTAAACCAAATAGTATAAATCTGAAGTTGTCCGGAAGGTATGTAGAATTTGCACTTATTAAATACTTACTTTTTCTAAGACTACTTATTGTGTCTGCCATATTATGCAAATGAAATTCAGCAACTGGCAATAGTTGTCTCAACAGGCTCTGGATTCTATTAACCATGCAATTTTACACCTTAACAGAGCATACAGGACCAGAATGTAAAGCTAGAAGCCCTGTTTCATTCTTTGGTGTACCACAATATTTTCATGAAAGGCTCATCTCATCCCCTTTTGGTTTGTATTTGTAAGCTTTAATTATTAAAGTGGATACAGAGCTAGATAACCAGTAACATACAAATTCCCCCAGTCTAAAAGCCTAGCCCCTTTCACACAGCGCGTTGATCCTGGAAAATTGCCGGGAAATTGCCAGAACACCTTCTGTGTGAATGCAAACACGACCCGGGATTGATACCGGCATCGAGACCAGGTTCTCGGAATGAACAAAAATCAAACAATCCCGTGTCAAATGCCGGGTCACATTATCTGCGTATTTTCCCGAATCTCAGTGTGAAAAGGGGCTAATGTTTCTTCTGTGAACATAAGAATTACGCTTAATAACATAATGTTGCTTTAATCATCTACTTTGCTAAGATCCCTGATCAAGACATTTCCAATAGTATCATGATGAAAACTCTGGTAATTGCACATAGACGCCAACAGTTTGCTAATCAGCTAAACTACAAAGTGTTTCTAAGATGATGCCATCCGCCTCCAGGAAAATGCAAATATCATCTTCTATGACTTTATTTTTTCCAATTAATACTCTAAGAACTTCCTACTCAGAAGTGCTAGAGCAGATCTGACGTGTTTATGTGTCTTCAAGATCATGTAGGCTGGGAAAGAACACAGATGCTAGCTATTTAAAACTAAAGATATTTAGTCCATTGAAAAGGCACTTTAAAAGCCTTTTATTCTTGATGTGGGAAAATATCTATTTTAAAATATTAAAGCATTTGACAGTACAATGGAAGAGGAGCGGACTTTGGATTGGCTCTTTCAGGGATGCAATTGCTCACAATTTAGGTCCTTGTGTTCACTGTGTAACCACATAGCTTTACTTTGACAACTTGCTTCGCTGCCCTAGGAGGCCTACCGGTAACAGAGAGCAGTAGTTAAACAACAAGTCTAGGCTACTAGTGAGTCTCCGTGATGAGTCTGAAAATGTGTTTCGAGATTGCCCAAAATGTCCAGGATTCGGCTTTTGCATTCTAAGGTCACCAATCATTATATTTACTGTGGCGAGCAGGACGAGGCTAGGGGCGTGTGGGCCGGTGGCGTGATTACCGATAAGCGACACCAGGCGCACCGGTCTCGTATCTCTCACGGAGGAGCGCGGATTTTCTTAGCAATGTTAAAACGCACATCAACCGATCACTTGTTTAGCGTTCATGTAAACACTACATTCAGATTCACCAATCGGAATGAATTCAGTTAGATTGAAACAAAAGATTTGCATGTAAACAATGAATGGAGAATGCAGAAAGCAAAAGCTGAATCCCAGACATCGACGGCCGGACATGTCCTGTGCATGTCATAGTACCTCCAAATGGGAACACACACACAGTAGCTAGTGACCGTTTGCAGGCCTTGCCAAACACGCCTAGAGTCCCCTTCACAACACTGTCGCTCTGGGGATGTGTTTAGCAGGCAAAGCATATCAGGTCTCAGTTATTGATACATGTAAAGTTTTATGAAAATAGGGAAGGCTGCTGGGCCTAATGGCATTGCGCATCTTAAGGACATATAATAGCCAACTTGTCTCAGTTTTCACTGACATTTTTAAACTGTCAATTTCTCTTTTTGTGGTTCCAAACTGTTTAAAAAAAATAATCAAAATCCCTGTGCCTAAGAAAATGACTACCCCCTGTATGAATGATTTTAGACCTGTAGCCTTGACTTCTGTGATTATGAAGTGTTTTGAACAGCTTGTGAAAGCATTTATCAACAACAGCATACCTGTCTCCGCTGATCCACTACAATTTGCATACTAATCAAATAGAGCTGTACGTAGATGATGCTGTATCCTTGGCTTTACATACTGTGCTCCAGCATCTGGAGGGAAGGGATACTTATGTCGGGATGCGGTTTGTTGATTTTAGTAGTGCTTCAATACTATCAGACCTTACTATGTTAATACCTAAGCTGTTAGACCTGGGCCTCTGTAATTCAATCTTCAGGTGGATACAGGACTTTCTAACAGGCTGCCCCCAGACAATTAGAGTTGGCACTAAATACTCAGCCTCTATAGTGTTAAACACCAGAGCACCTCAAGGCTGGGTGCTCTGTCCTCTATCATAATCTATGACTGTATTCCAAAACATCCTGCTAATAGTATTGTGAAATTTGCAGACGATACTACTGTGGTAGGACTCAATAACGAAACATTGACAGCAAAAACGAAACTGCCTATAAAGATGAGGTGATTAATTTGATTATGTGGTGATGCAGAAACAATCTGTCCTTCAATGTGGGGAAAACTAAGATTTCAGAAGGAACAAACCCACACATACCCCACAACTCTCCTGTTGAAATTGTTAAAACCTTTAAACCTTTTCTTAGGCATACACATTTCAGACTACCTCGTATGGTGTTTCTATATTAGCTGTGTCGGTAACACTTTATAATAACTGCACGCTATTAATCATTAGTTAAGCATGAGTAAACAGTTAATACATAATTTATAAAACATTAATAGACATTAATATGCAGTTTATAAATATAGCTATACATGCTTTTTTCTTGATTTATAAGCATATCTATAATGCGTTTAATGATTGTATTTTCATACTTTGTTAATGATCAATTAATAATTTCTAAATGAAGTATAACATTATTTGCAAACCAGTTGTTTAAGAGTTGTCATTCATTCATAAGACCACTTGGAAAGTGTAAGTAAATGTAGTAAATACAGGTAGTTATAAAGCATTTATTAGTGGTCAGTTAACTATTTTTGTGAGCTAATCTAAAGTGAGGACTATTCATGCTTTGTAAAGCATTTATAAAAACGATTTAAAGACTCGTCAATCTTCTAAACAGTAAAATGTAACAAACACAACACAGTGATACAGAACATAGAAATATTTAACATGCAGCCTTTAAAAATGCTTTACAAGGCATGACTAGTCCTCACTTTAGATTAGGTCACAAAAATAGTTAACTGACCACTACTAAATGCTTTATAACTACCCAAATTAATCCTTAATTACAGCATTAATACATGTTAATAAAGCATTTATTAACACATTAAGTAACCATCACTATATGTCTGAATAATAAGATGTATGAATGTACATTTAAATAGTTTATTAATCATTTACTTACTCGCTCTAAGTAATCGTATGAACCACGGACAACTCTTAAATAACTGGTTTATAAAAAATGCAATTCTTCATTTATAAATGATAAATTGATCATTAATAAAGGATGAAAATACAATTATTAAACAAATTATAGATATGCTTTTAAATCAAGAAGAAAGCATTTATAGCTGTATTTATGAACTGCTTATTAATGTCTATTAATGCTTTATGAATGATGAATTAATGGTTTACTCATGCTTAACTAATGATTATTAGCGTGTAGTTATTATAAAGTGTTACCGCTGTGTCATTAAGAAGGCAGATCAGAGGCTTTATTTCTTGAGATGTCTCAAGAAATATGGTATGTCCCTTGAGAGTTGACAGTATACTGACAGGTAACCTTGCAATGTGGTTTGGCAGGGCTACTTCATGTAACTGTAATCTTCTGAAAAAGGTGGTCAAAACTGCATCTAAAATTACTTGGGATCCACTTGAATCACTCCAAAATATTTAATGGAAACGCAGCACTAAGAAGGTGTTATGCAGGATTCTAATCATCCTGCACATATCTCTTCTCCCACCTTCCATCAGGGAAACATTTGCAGAACATCCCGCGTTGCACATCCCGTTTCAGGGATAGTTTTTATCCTCGGGTAATAAGGCTACTGAATGACTGTGCTTGGATGTTTTTAATGTTATTTTAATTGTTATTTATTGACTGGTGCTGAGAGAGTGCCAACTCCCAAGGCACATTGTATTTCACTGCTGTGGTACTCATACGCATATGACTAATACGCACATGACAATAAACTTGAAATGAACTGAACCCAAGGTCTACAGCATTGGAGACAACAGATGGGAAACAAGCTTTAGAACTAAATATGTTGTTCTCTTGTTCTCTCGTTCAGCCTAATGAAACCCCTGAAACTATGGAAAAAAGGAGCCACTGGGAGCCGAATGGCAACACCAAATATCTTTTTAAGTATGCTTTTTAAGTAGTTGAATGGTCCCACAAACTGTTTGAATTTTGAATGATGTACAAACGTAATTGATTTTCATGTAAAATGTTATAATATTCAGCAGCCATTTCTATTTAATATGATTTTTTGTTGTTTTAAGGGATATTTCAACCATAAGTGAAAATGTATTTTAAACATTTGTCTGAAAATAAATACTATGAAAGTAAAACGGATCCAATGTGAGAACCCTACTGAGTTATATTGTGTGGACAAAAACAGTTCTTCAAACGACATGAGGGTCAATAAATGATGACAGAATTTTTATTTTTGGGTGACATCTCCCTTTAAAGATTATTTTATCTTATCTTAGGTTCTAATTTTTAATGTGTGTCAGTGCATTCTCTAAAACATTAGCCTGGTTAAAACCAGACCATTCTCAGTTGTAACTGAGTTATGGTCTGGTAAAGCTTCATAGACAAATCATTTCCAAAGGGGCATCACCACGTAGCTCAAATGTCTCTGGGCGCAATTGGATAGGGATATTTTGCTTGTTCTTACATAGTAGAGCACGTTCGCACATGCACACTCTTCAAACACGTTACTTCAAATCTTTTGACAAACTAAAAGACGTAAATTACATTTGTATGTATTCTAAATAAAAGGCACCGGTTGTACTGAATGTCAGCTTGCTTATTTTGCTCAAGATAAGGATTTATTACCTCCAAATGTCATGCAATATGGAAACAATGCATCTAACCACAGGTCGAGAGCTGTCGTTCAAACCACACAACTTTGCGATGCTATTTGCGCATGTTCGTTGGAACGATGGTTTCGGGAAACACCGACTCGTTGAACTATGCTGAAAACAGCGGAACTTGCGACCATAGTTGGCTAACGATGCTTTCGGGAAACGCACCCCAGAGCAATAAAGGAGATGACGTATGCAGAGAGACGTTCGTATGTTATAGAAAAACTTGAATGAACGAGCAGACACTGATGAGCTTCTTTCTCTATGTTAAATTAAAATTAACAGCAAGACAACTAGAAGTGAATGTGCTTTCCAATAAATAAATAACACAGTAAACAAAACCTTAACAAAATCTTTGCAATGAACTTTGCAACATAGACGCGCAAACTGGGTGCCGGTACTGTGATGAGACGTACATGCTTGGGCAGATTTGGCTTCAAGTCAGTTAATCTTGGACGCAGAACATGCTGTTACAAAAAAAAAATCCCTGCACACAGCCAAGTGAAATGGGGTATTGCGCAATGAGCGCTTCATTTTGCAGCATGCACCTTCACGCACCTCCCTCGTGCAGAAGCGTCGAGTATAGACCTTATGTAGCCCCGCCCCTTTTCAGCACTGTGCTCTTAGTCTTTTGACTTCCGGTCTGTATTTTCACAGATTCTCAGAGATTTCACAGATTTTCACAGATCATACCTATGCATTATCTTGCATAGGTATGAATGAACTGATCGTAAAGAAATTGCCGGTCGACATTTGTTAAGACATCTTCTTTTTCAATGCTTATGATAAACATTACAATGCTCATGATAACTTTTGTTAACTCTACAATAAGTAAATCCACTTCACCAGATAATTCTCCTCGAGAGCGATGCCATAGAAATATACAGAGGGACCGCAAAAACAGAAGTTCAAAGGCAATATTCTAAAGATGACGGCGCCCACGTTTCTCTGGTGCATAAGGTCTATAAACAAGGTTTTATTCCGTGTCAACGCATGCTCTGATCGATAAAGGGACAGAGATTTCAGACCTCCGTTTATTAAGAAGATCTCCAAGATTTCTCTTCTTGTGAGGGGGTGCACAGACCTCTCCCGAATCATGTCCAACAGTCGCAGCCTCCGAAGCACCATTAACTCCGCCTTTGTTTCCCTCGTAAGCAATTAGTATATAAACATTCTCTATGATAAAAAATGTGTGTGAAAAAAAATATTTGAATAACATGGGTTTGGCGGTTATAGAGTTCTAATGACGGTGTTCAACTATAGGCGCGTATCCAGTACAGATTTGTGCAAAACTTTTGCGATATTTTCTAAATGTCGATAAAAAACTATTACGAAATGACAGTGTTTCCATTAACTGATGTTATGCGACTAAAACGTTTTTTTTTTTTTTCTCTCACAATAAGTCATTCCAAAAATCATGGAAACGGACGTTGGTAGGTTTATATCAGACCCACCGCACCAGACATTATTAACGGAAGGAGACGTGGTGTGTTATTCAAACATTAATGCCAGGGAAAGACACAGAGTTCCTGGGTGTTTCTCCCTCATTTCTGCTCCAAAGTCTTGATTGTGGCATTTCTTTGAGGGTTAGAGTCCAGTAGGCTATTCCTGTAATTTTTGTTTCTTTTATAAAAATAAAGAAAAGAAACAATATTGAATAAAGAATTCTGTCTCGTATTATGTCAAAACGGTCAGTGTACTTGCATTTGTTTTCCCTGATTCAACCCGTAATTGCAAAACGAAAAATGAACGGTTGTTGTATTTTTAAAATGCATTAAATTTTTTTTATTTGTATTTGTATTTTTAAGTTGAATACCAACATTTTAGTTTGACATGTATGCCAACACAAAATGCTGTGCCAAAAAAAAAAAAAACATTATATATATATATATATATATATATATATATATACATATGTCGATGAATTTTCAGATATTTGTTTATGACTTTTTGCACCTTTATTAAACATTTAAAATATTCACAAATTAATATTTACTAGTTTTCTAAGGCCAAATTAAAACCTGGAAATTATATTTTCCCCGCATCTGACGAGAAGAGCCATAACCACAGCCTACAGAAAGGTGATTTATAGGTGAGTTATAGGCTATAATAAATGTGTCTGAAAAAATAACGAGGAATTTTAATTGATTATTAATAAACTATTGTTTTCCTAAATCAGTATCGGCTAAAACATATCTCCATCTCCAGATGCACCTTTAGAGAGAGTAGAATAGAATTAGAATAATTATTATTATTTGCGGACACAGACCCAAAACACACTGTGTCTTCTAAGTCAGGTGACTGTAAATGCACAAGACTCGTTTCCATTGCAGTTTTACGAAATATTCCTTTTTCGAATTCCTGAAAAATCTCCTCATGCGAGCGTAAAAACTTTTTTTGCGATAAATGGGAGTTTTTGAAAAATTGACATGTTTCCATTGAGTGTATTTTCATTTCGCAATTTTAATTTGCGCAATTTGAAGGGTAATAGAAACGCGACTTATAACCGTCACACCCCTAGTTCCACGGCGGCATCCATCTTTGTAAATGTACAAAATCTGCTTCACCGTCGCTGTGCTGACATCATCGTTTAAACCCCGCCCCAACTTTTCGATAGATTAGAAATGGATTTGAATGAGCTCTTTGCCAAACTTTGCTCTTTGCAGAGCAAATCTAAATTTGCCAGAAGTTTTCCCAGTGTTTTCCCAGGCTACTAAAAAATAGCACAGCAATGAAAAAAAAAATTAAATTTAACCTGCAAAAAGGAAAATTATTTTAGTACCACCAGATTTAGGTTGAGAAAAAAAGTCTCAGTTAAGTAGTCCTCAGAAAACAGCTCTCTTTATCTCAGTATCGCCTCACCTTTTATATCTGGCTTGACATTTTCTGAAACCATACACTAGTGCATTGTGGAGGGATTATGTGTTTAAGTGGGTGTTTTCAATTTCCTCAGTTGTTTGTATTGAAGCTCAGTGGGCATCGTTTCAAATATAAACAACAATTTTCCATTTGCCAAATCTAGATGGAACCCAAGACACTGTCAGGTTTGAGACAAAAGCCCAAAGGTGCTACACCTCTACAGTTTCTAGTCCAATCTGACATAGATGATCTCAGAGGTCTTTTTCTCTCTTTCTTTGGTCTTGATCTTGCATCTTTAATTAAAAGCCTAGCAACTGCAGCATGCTAATAGGTGTCTTACCCAGCATGGTATGCCGTGACTGTCAACCACCTTAATTGCTATTCCCTTTGGTTAAACTCACCTCGCCAGGGGCTGGAGCCAATCTTTACAGCCAGTGACAAATCACTTGAGGATTACACGGAGCATGCACTGCAACCAAGACAAAGTAGGCGTCCAGCAGCCTGGCCTGCAATTTACACTAAATGGGTTCATCAATGTCCTGCTGTTATCTGTTCCCCCAGACCTCATGACCTTTCAGATGGATGACTCACAGTCTTTGGAGGGAGACTGAATCTAGATTACGATGGCAATTTCTGATTTGTTATCACAAGGGAGAACTCTGTGGCAAGTCTGTTATAATCTCACAATTGTGCTTAAAGTTGTTGCTGTGTCATTTAGGGGCCTTGCTGTCATCCATTACAGCCAATGCACATTGACATGCTAACCATGTTAAACAGATAATGGAGTTGTTACAGAAGCATTTAATACGGTCCTTGATGTGCTGGTATTTATCTGCATGAAAGTAAACAATATTTTTTTTTATTCTGTGGCCCTGGGGAACACTTAAGATTATTCACACCCAAAACTGTGTTCGTAGAGTACGGCTTAGAAAAGAAGTATCATTCAGATTATTTACTTCTTTCCCCTGTGCAATCAGCTTGCTCAACATCACAGAATGAGTCTGACTGAACAGCATGGCCTGAATTATGTACATTGAGGGTGAGACGGCCCATTGTTAATCTCATTTTGGACTAAATTGTGTGGGCAGCTAGAGGTAAGTGTGATCTACAGTTCAAATCTACCTCTCAAACACCACGATATAAACGAAAGTTGTGCATGCCTATTTACTTGATTTTACATTTAGATTACCTTTGACATCATTAAACATTCAACGTTCATCAGTAAAAACACCAGTAAATTTAATAAAAATCTGCATTCATTATTTGTTTAGCTAGTGTTAGCAGATACTAGTGATGCATCAAGAACAATTTGTCCATTTCAAACAAATTGTATTTGTCCAGGGAATAACGAGTTGTCTCAGAGAGCAATTCGTTCCTTTTGTGTTGGTCATTTAATTTGTAACTAATGTGGAAAGCGCACAGCTCTGTGTGGCTAAGTGAGATGTACGTTTTGTCCAAATCTGATCGTGCGCAGGCTACTCTCACATGACTTAGCTCTCCTGGTTGAGCTGCACTATATTGGGTTAATATGCGATATGCTAATTTCTGCGTTACCTAGTGTGCAACAAACCCACTTGCATTTTTCCAAAGCAACTGATATGTTATTCAAGACACATAATCAAACCTATTACTTTGATGTTTTTGTCACCATACTAGACTGTTTGAGCTAACAGGACAGACACTTGCAAATGTAACCTGATGGATGCTTTGGTCTTTTCTTAGAGCTCTAGACATGTTCACTTAGGAAGGAGAACTTCTCTTTAGTCAGGAGATGAGCAGCTGACCTGTGTACCACACAGGAGTTCAAATAACACATAACGTGAGGTTAAGAAGCAAAGCGGAATTAACTTTCTATCTTCTCTTGGACCTTCACAGCTTACCTGGCCACAGTTTGAATGAGCTCAGTGGAGATGTTTTAGGAAAAAAAAGCTGAATAAGACATATGCAATTGAGTCTCTTTAGATCATTATATTTTTATGTTCATGAGACCAGCCACCATAAAGAGGATACCATGTTAAAATAGAGCTATTCCTATACAGTGAACAAGCAACTTAGCTTAAAAGGATAGTTCTTCCAAAAAATCTAAATGATTAAAATTATGTCATAATTTACTCATAATAATAATAATTGCTGCAAGAATGTAAGTTACCAAACAGTTGATGGAACCATTTAACTTCTACTGTGGAAGGCAACATCAAATGTTTGGTTACCCATGTTATTTAAAATATCTACTTTTGTGTTCAGCAAAAGAAAGAAAATCATACAGGTTTGGAACAACCTGAGGTTGAGTAAATGAGTTTATTTTTCTATTTTATTCTTTTATTTTATTCTCATATTTTTTTATGCAATTCACATGCGGCTAAACATTTGTTAAGTTTTAAAAGTAGTACATAATAGGTTTAATAGTGGCAATAACTTCAAGGTCTGCTGGCCAAACAGAGAAGAGTTTTCCTCATCTTATAAGCAGCACGCTGTGGCTATCTAAGCAACAGGAGCGAGAGCGGAATCATCTCTGCCTATGGCATGTTTCCCACCTGGGACAATGGAATGCCATCACATCACCATGGCAACCGCTACAACCACACAAGCACTTGACTCTTTAGAAGTGACTGAATTGAGAGGAAATCTTGAAAGGTCGTGACCGCACAAAGGGCTTGACTTCCCAGAGTCTCCCACTGTTCGAACGTGATTATAAAATTACTTCAACAAAAAAAAGTTGTGAATTGAAAGGCTGTGAATTGAAAGTGCTGTCAGTCATTCACACACCCTGATGGCGGTTTGTAAAAAGGTTTATGTGATCTGGTTGGTAAGATGCTGTTAAGCAATAATGGGCTGGCCCACCAACAAAGAATGTCTTACTTCAGAGTTTCTGGCATGCTTTAGTATGCCATTTCTAAAAATTGCCAGAATGCATTTGATTTCATTGGATTTCATTTGAGCAAAGGCAATATAATATATATATATATATATATATATATATATATATTATAATTGTGTATATATATATATATATATATATTATTTTTTTTATTTTTTTTGCTTTCAAATCAAGCATTATTTAATGCTGTGGAAAACCCTATAAGCCCAATGCATACACAGGAAATGGGACAAGGCTAGAATCAACAGATGCACACAAGACTTTAATAAACCAGTGATACGTACGGATTGGCTGGTAATCCAAGGAGATGTCTGAAGGAGCTTGTAATACTGCAGACCTTCGATAAACCACATGCACTCTTCCTCTCTCCTCGTGTTCCTGTGTTCCTCGCTCCAGAGGCTCAATGAAGTACTCATCAGAATCAGTACGAATCATGCCCGCCTTTGGAGAACAAAAAAAGACCAACTGTTATCAGAAATTAATAGAAAATTGAAGTCTGTCTAGCCAAGGACCTCCCTAGAGAATTGTCCAATAACTACTGTTATTTACAATAGCAGTTTTGAGTGTACAAATGAAATATGTTCATGTATTTGACAATAATTGGCTGTCATGTATGTGACTGAAATGTAGATGACTTCATTGGTTACAATAAGTCTCACCACAAAATGCAAGGCCCATGCCAAAATCCATCGTATGGTGGGAGGGTAGATGCTCTATTTATCACTTAACCCTTATCCCCTCATTTACATTTATCGTTTCATCTAACATACGGTAAGTCACAACTTTTGTACAGGTACCGAACATGTGCCTCACCTACAAACATTCCTTCTAAGTTATGCAATCATAGCCTACATTTTTCAGATAGAAAACAGTCCAGTGTGTATCAGACAAAAAGAGGACTAAAACTAAAAATCAGGACTAAAAATCATCATCTTGCAAGACGCCGAGAACTCCACGTCCGCGACTAACTTCGACTTGACAGAGACATGAGTGTTGCATGTTACTTGAGCAAACAGGTGAGCAAATTAATCTATATAAAACTAATCAATGTTATATAGTTTAACATGATGAAAAGTTAGAATATGATCTGTATGTTATTCTCTAATATTAATCTAGCTTAGTCTCATACAACCAACAAACAACCTAACAACATTCAACACACACAAATGCAGTTTAGTGTGATAGTGTAATGTTAACCGTTAGAGCAAGTGAAGCAGCGCTGTGTTACGTCATTAAAGAGTAAACACTTAACCAACTTTTTTTAGTTAATGATCTGTAAGAATGGATCTTTATTAATACCAGTCATTGATTCGAGTAACTTTTTTGACATTTGTGTGTTCTATTTCTACAATATATGGTGTAAAAACGTCTTAGTGATGCCCTCTACAGGTTGAACGGTGGCTACTGCAGTTGAATTTTACTATTGGATGTTCCGCACTTCGTGACGTATGCAGGTTTCAGCTCACCACACGAGCTACGCCCTTGGCAATATAAAAACCACTGTAGGGAGTCAGGAATTGGAATTGTGAGTATTGAAAACGATCAGGATAGAGTGTTTTAGCATCTATTTCGTCCCCTCTATCTCCGCTGGGGTCTGCCCACTTTTTCAGCATTTTCAAATATTGCCAGTGGGTGGAGTCAGGCTCTGACCAGGGGTTTAGTTACCCTTTAATATGTGCCTTTGTTATTGTAAGAGGTAAGCGACCCCTGGTGGCGAAACGATCTTGCATTAATGTACCTTTGGCTCGAACAGGACATTTCTGAATGGTTGGTTAACCTAATGTCACTTTGATCTATCTTTGTATGTACTAGCAGGGTAGAGTAGTGAGATACGAATGCTATGTGTTCACTAATGTATAGTTTATTGACAGTTTAATGTTACAGTTAATAGTCATGTTTTTGTTTTGTTTTGTTTTTTGTTTTTGTTTTTTTCGCGATTTGCAAACATTAATATAAAGGTTAATAAAACTTTACACTCACTTCTTCCAAATGTGCAGCCGGGACATGAATAGTTGGTACAAATTCATTTTTTTAGGAACAGCTTTTTAGCAAAATTTGCTTTATACTGACCCTCATTTTATAAAGCAGTCTGGTGAAAAATGATTCACGCGAACATGAAAGCATTGACGTTGCTTGTGGGGAATATTCCCTTTGAAAACAAAACTCAACCACTGCGTCTTCAACGCTTCGCATTTAGGAACATTAAAATGACTGCTGCGTTCATTATTACACCCAAGAACAGAACACCACAATTGCTTAGATGCCATTCTGCTCCAGCGTATCAACAATGGCGAACTCTGATGACAGCTCGCTCAGGGTGAATCTGTATTGAAACGCTGCTGTCAATTAACAATCGTGGGAGGGGCATCTGACCGTGTGACGTCGCACGGTCAGGCGCCTCGATTTGAGACAGGGAAAAACATATAAGGAGATTAGAAAAAAAACACTGGATGGATTTTTATCATTATATGATGGTTGTGTACAGGCAATGCCAACACACATTTCAGTACAATCAATGTGTAAAAGTGCACGTACCATTATATGATAAATAGTGCAAAATAGAAGCATTTTCACCATTATATTAGTGCATTATGTGTGTTTCAACTCGTGTACAACATAATTGGGAGCATATAGCTAAGTCACAAACAAATCATACTGACATGAAGATGCCAAACAATCTTGACTTGCAATATGTAATCGTGCATGTGCTCACTTCTGTGGTGGGAGTTCATCGTACGCTCAACTGCGTATTCAGCTCTGTGCATGTGATTGGGTGAGTGTTCAAATGTACAGTAGTGTGTCAAGTGTGTGTGCATGGACCGACCTCATTGCTCTTCTGAACAGCCTCTCAGTTTTACCTCCAGCCCCAGAGCCGGCCTCCTTGACACAGAACAGCCTCTCAGAGACCGTGCTTTGGAATGTGCTGAAAGACTAGCGCTCTCTCTTTCTCTCAGTCCACTCTTTCCTAGTTATAACCTGGCCACCTCTTCTCAGCACCATCCTGTGCGCTCAAGAATTTTTTTTTACCTTAACCTTCCTCCATGCCTGAATCAATTTCAAAAAAACTCTATGCTTCAAAAGTCATTTTTGGCTTGTAGGCCAATTTAAAATGCATCAGAAGAGTAACAGATTCCTAAAGCTGAACAATTGCACCATGTGAATCGAAAAGTCACAATAACACAAGATGATTATGTATTGTTATGAAAATCATACCCAGTTTCTATCAAACAGCCAGAGGCAAGTAAATAGGCTGTGCAATTTATGTGCATGAATACAGAATCAGTATGCCCCAAACATAAATGTTCAACACACTTTCCTGCAGACCCACAGGTCACTGTACCAACCACCTGAACCACTGACAAACTGTTTGACTTGAGGAGAGGGAGTATCTTTGCACAATATTGCACTGAGAATCATGTAAACTAAAAGTAAATTAATGTCCATTTCTGGCAAGAATCATTTCTTGATAAGTCTACAAGGAAAGCAAGAGGACAGCAGAAGGAGAAACAAAACATTGTTCTCAAGTACTGTTTAACCATGTAAGATGCTACTGCCTTTGTGTGGATGCCAATATAGACAAATACTCAAAATCTAACTCTAAACTGTTGTGCACTAACCTTTAACTGTCAATCAATCAGTAAAGCTAATGATCATCCAATAATAGTCAAAAAAGTTACATGGGTCAAGTTGAATCACTTAATCAGGCATCACAGCTGTTAAGACATGTTGATATTATTATATATTTTTGATAATTGCAAGTTGCTTAAAGGTCCTTATATACTTGCAGTGTAGTTATTTTTTGTTCTTAGCTATTGGGTCAAAACAAGTTCAAAATACAAGAGCAGTGGTATACTGTTAGCGATCCTGAATCCAAACACACTGCTGGGTCATTCAGTGTCAACTCAACCAGAGGTCCCCAGCTCAAATCGTTGATATTGTTAATATTTTTTTCTGAAGATAGGCAAACTTTTATAGTGATGAAAGACAAAATATTAAATTTCATGAATGTATATTTACTTGGCTTTAGGTAAGGCATCCAACCCGAGGGACTGCAAAGCTAGCAGTGAACCACTCGGCCCAGATCTCAGCACAGTGCCTGCAACCCTTGCTAGCGAGGGGAGTTACTCTGCTCGATCCACGGATCGACCCAGCGCTTATGTTTCAAAGCACCGAGGAGGCCTGATAAGGCTAAGAACTAATCTAACTGGGAGGTCTTACAAGAGGCCTACGACCATCTGACCAGACTCATGAGTCTGCATGCTCATAGTGACCCTTGGTGAGGGGAGCACATGGTCCGCCTGGTAGGCAAACCAGGCTGTAAGCAGGAAAAAGAGAGGGAACCAGTAGCAGAGAATGAACACTTATCAGGCCTGTGTTAGGCCCTTTCATTATTCTCAATATACTGTATATGCTGCCACTAGGTAATAAGGAAACATGGAATTAGTTTCCATTGTTATGCTGATGACACTCAAATATATATTTCGTCACGGCCAGATGAATACGCTAAATTATTCAAATTGACAGATTGTGTTAAAGATATTAAAGATTGGATGACGCATAACTTTCTTTTATTAAATCCAGACAAGACAGAGGTAATACTTATCGGTTCTAAAAACCGTCCACAAAAACTTTCGCAGCATGATTTTAACATATTAGGATGCCCTGTTACTTTATCCACTGCTGTAAAAGACCTGGGTGTTACATTAGACTGCAACCTGTCTTTTGAAAAGCATATTTCATATGTTACAAAAACAGCCTTTTTCCACCTTAGAAACATTTCTGCATCAGAGACAGATAGCATGTTACGTAGCAAAGTTAGTTAATGCATTCATGACCTCAAGACTAGATTACTGTAATGCTTTATTAGCTGGTTGTCCTGCATCCTCAATAAGAAAGCTACAGTTAGTCCAAAATGCAGCCGCTAGAGTTCTTACTAGATCAAGAAAACATGATCATGTAACACCGATTCTATCATCACTTCATTGGTTACCTATAAAGTTCCGTATTAATTACAAGGTATTGCTTTTGACTTATAAAGCTATAAATGGTTTAGCTCCAGTCTATTTAACGGATCTTCTATCGCCCTACAACCTACCGCGCTCTTTAAGATCACTAAATTTGAGGCTTCTGGTCATTCCTAGGATATCCAGAAATCCAGCATTTTCACATTTAGCTCCGAAGCTCTGGAATAGCCTTCATGATATTGTTCATTGCTCAGACTTGCTCTCCCAGTTTAAAGCTAGACTAAAGATGCATTTATTTAGCCAGGCATTCATGTGAATTTTTTTATCTTACAGTTACTGTAAATTTGGCCTCTAATTCACAAATGCCAGAGGAGAACTGGCCCCCAACTGAGCCTGGGTTCTCCCAAGGTTTTTTTTTTCTCCATAGGGTCATCTGATGGAGTTTTAGTACACCATCGGGTCACTTGATGGAGTTTTTAGGTTCCTTGCCACTGTTGCCTTTGGCTTGCTCAGTTGGGGAAATTCAAATTAAATGACCCATCATTGATCAGCTCTACCAAACTTGATTGTCTTTTTTTCCATGAATAAACAAACACTGTTAAGTTGTCTTGATTGATATTGTGAAGCAGCTTTGATACAATCTGTATTGTGAAAAGCACTATATAAATATATTTGAATCGACTTGACTTGACTTGACACTTTAGTCGAGCCAGGGGGCAAGCTCGCCTTCAAGCAGCTGCCTAATAAGGCCAGCTGAACTGATAGCAAATGGCCACTAGATTCCTGAACCCAGCACTTCTGGGAAACTACTCAAAGGGAGGCCTAGTGAGGCCTACTACCTGATAACCATTATATGTGGCAACTCGCCTACAGGGAGGCCTGGTGAGGCCTACAATCTGATATCCATCCTAGGTGGGAATTCACCTTAAGGGAGACCCGAAGAGGCCTACTATCTGATAGCAGTCTAAGCAATTGGTTGTTATGAGCCCTGAATCTGGGTGACAGTCCCAAGGCGGCCTGCTGAGGCCAGCCAGTCATGGGGCCCAGTCTCAGAGTGGCCTTTTTAAGCCAGGCTCCTGAAAGTCTTCTTATGAAGGAGACTAACTACTGTTAAGGCCAACCACTGCTGGGGACTCACCTATCAGGGAGGCCTGGTCAGGCCTACTAGTTGATAGCAAGTCTATTCAGCTACAACAAACACTGAGCCAGGCTCCTGAAAGTCTTCTTATGAAGGTGACTAACTACTGTTAAGGCCAACCACTGCTGGGGACTCACCTATCAGGGAGGCCTGGTCAGGCCTACTAGTTGATAGCAAGTCTATTCAGCTACAACAAACACTGTTGGGAACCATGCTATTTTAGCATATTATTGGGCTCATCCACAGGATGTGACTAGCTACATGGTCATGTCCATAATGTATGTCCCACAATGTTGGGACCCACCTCTGAGGAGGCATGTTAAGGCCTACTACCCATCAGTGAGTTTGCTGCCTGAACTACTAAAGACAACCAACTGAGGTAAGCTGGGCTGAAGAGCCCTCTTGGGGGCTGCCAGGTCAAGGAGGTCTGCTAAGGCCTACCTAACCACTGAGCTTTCATTGGCAGAAAAGCTGTTTAAACAGTGCCTACATCATCCTGGTACCTAATCACATTGCCAAAGCAACAAAGCAATACCCTTAATGCAGGGGAGTACAACATCCGCCACTCTGCCTAGTGGAGGCCCCAGATTGAAGGGCCTACCATCTATATGCATGGGTGTCAGCTCATGGCAATGCTCTGGCTACAAGGGAGCGTGATTCCAGAACCAGAAAAAAAAGATTAGAAATCTCCGCTCAGCCCAAGCAATCATTGCGTGAGGTAGATTGATACAGAGCTGAAAATGGAGTACTCAAAACAACCCAGAGTCAACGGGGGAGTAACACCATCTGCCCCTGATAATTGTAACAGGGTGCGGGACTGCCAGTGACTCTAGAGGTGAAAGGGATTCAACATCAGCGAGACAAGCTGATGTTGGTGGATACGGAAAGAGTTTGGGTTCTTCCATGTCCTGTTGATCTCATTATGAGATTGGAAATAAATGAAAGGCTCATATGAGCTGGTGGTTTTATGATCAAGGAAAAAAACACTCTTCTCCAACGTGCAGCTATGGCACGTTCCATAACACTAACCAGCTCAGCATACACAGCATCAGCCATCTCCTGTTTGTCTGGAAGAGCACTCACTTGAAAAAGACTTTTGGAAAATGGGAAGATGAAGAAGAAGACGCTTTTTGAACATTTTTTAAGCAATGTGTTGTACTCCTGAATGACGCCCGTTTCCCACATACTCTGTTTGCAGTATGTATCCAGCGCACACACGCGCTATATTGCTTTGACATATTCTACGTTTGCAGTGCATAACTGATCCACGGCTGAACCACAAATACATACTATTTTTATTTCAAATCCAGAAGTTATGCAGCAACATTTATTTAAAAAAAAATTGTCAGCATTACGATCCTCTTTGTACATATACAAACTTGAATGGATATATGCACGTTTAAACACAATTTAAAGAACGTAGGCCTATAATTCCATGCATTTCTTCTATATATATTAAGTTGCTCAAGCAAATGGTCAAATATTTAACCATGTACTTATATTAAAATTGCAAACATTTTAAATTAAAACTTAAAATTGACAAATATCCAGCCCTTTCTTTTGCATTTAAATTTTAATACGATAAATCTTGCATGTCAAATAACTTGTTTTTCCACCACCACAAATGAGACGAGTGTCGTTCATTACGTCCTAGTTGAGGTAAATTGTAGTTCCCTTTCGAGGGAACTCTACACTGCATCGAGAATCGACACTTTGGGGATGCTCCCTAAGCGTCCGCCTCTGAAGTATGAATGAAACTAATTCAATCCTGATTGGTGTTGCGTCGTGACGTGACATGTGACGACATACCCGGAAGTATAAAAGTGACGCTGTCACAACACACACTAGCTTTCGCTCTTCAGCAAGCGCTCTGTGTTGAAAAACTGTCTGTCTTATTTGGTGTTGTTTGTCACTCAGTTTGAACTAGAAATGGCCAGCAAACAATTAAAAGATGTGTGCATCCCTGCCCTCGTTATTCAGCTCTCGAGGGAGCTGCTTGTGCAGACAGTGAAGCACTTTCTATTAGAGTGCACTCTGCGTCGTTTTTCCTCGAGAGAAAAAAAAGAGCATCAGTGACTGTCACGAAACCGTATCGACTACAGCCTGCCGGTCTTCTGCGTCAGGCAGTCGAGAAGGGTGCTCGAAAAACACCAGAGGCCAGTCTCGAGAGGCTGAAAAAATCCTTGGCCAAAATTAGAATCGAGGGTTGAGACTCAACACTAAGAAAAATGTGTTGGACCCAGTTCAGAAGACTTCTCTTCTGGGCATGAAATGGAATTCGGTTACAATGCAGGCATGTATATCTCCCGCTCGTATTGAATCCATACTGGCCAAGGTGTCTGGGATAAAGCTAGACCAGGCCATCACTGTAAAGCAGTTTCAAAGACTGCTGGGCCTCATGATAGCGGCATCCAACATTATACATTTGGGCATTCTACACATGAGGCCCCCTTCAGTGGTGGCTGAGAGCCAAGGGTTTTTCCCTCAAGGGGAATCTGTTCCGGATGATCAGAGTTACGCGCAGATGACTTCGTTCTCTGGTAATTTGGAAGAAACCTTGGTTCCTATCCAGCCAGTGCTGGGAGCGTCATGTCGCCGGAAAACCGTTTCAGACTGTACAGACTGGCGCATCAGATTATTCTTGGGTCCCAAGGGAAAATACTGTCAATCAAAACAATGTATATTCCGGGGGTTCAGAATCAGGGAGCAGACATCTTGTCGAGGCAGGGGCTGAGGCCCGGGAATGGAGACTTCATCCAGGTGTGGTGAAGTTGATATGGGAGAGGTTTGGACCAATGGAAGTGGATCTATTGTCTTGAGAGACGTCCCACTGTCCACTTTGGTTCTCCCTCTCACATCCAGCCCCACTGGGGTTGGATGCCATGGTACAGGCCTGGCCGAGGCTTCGCCTGTACGCTTTTCCCCCGATCGCTCTGCTCCCGGGAGTCCTGGAAAGGGGTCCGTCAAGAGGGCATCAGTCTACTTCTGATTGCCCCAATGTGGCCGACCCGAGTATGGTTTTCAGACATAATTTCACTCCTGATAGCTCCGCCATCGCAGATTCCTCTGAGGAGGGATCTGTCGGGCACAATCTTCCACCCTCACCCGGAGCTGTGGAAGCTGTAGGTCTGGCCTCTGAGGGGGTTCAGTACCTGAATGCTGGTCTATCACCAGTGGTTGAAACCATACTTAGCTCTAGGGCTCCATCTACTAGGATATTATATGGCCTCAAGTGGAATGTGTTTGTCCCTTGGTGTAGAGAACAAGAGTTAGATCCAGTTAACTGCCCGGTGGCTTCAGTTCTGGAATTTCTTCAAGATCGTTTCTCTGCGGGTCTCTCCCCTTCCACGCTTAAGGTGTACGTGGCTGCTATTGCGGCTTTCCGCGCACCGTTAAGTGATGGGCCTCTGGGGAGGCACCAGTTGGTCATTTGGTTTCTCCGCGGTACTTGGAGGATGAGACCGGCAACCAGGTCCAGGGTTCCGGCCAGGGACCTGGCAATAGTTCTGGAAGGGTTATCCCTGGCCCCTTTCGAACCTTTAGATTCGGCTTCGCCTAGGATTTAACGCTATTTTTTTTTCTCTTAGCTATTACCTCACTTAAGAGGGTGGGAGATCTCCAAGCCCTGGCAGTGACACCAGCTTGCTTGGAGTTTGCCCCTGGCAGAGTAAAAGCTTTTTTGCACCCGAGTCTGGGCTACGTGCCTAAAGTTCAATCTAATACGGCTCGATCTACAGTCCTTCAGGCATTCCATCCTCCACCTCATGTGTCGGAAGAAGAAGAGAAGCTTCATTTGCTCAGCCCCGTCAGAGCTTTGAGCATGTACCTTGAAAGGTCCCCTTCTTGGAGAAGGTCGGACCAATTATTAGTATGTTTTGGGTCACCTAAGAAGGGACTCCCGACATCCAAGCAAACCATTAGTAATTGGATTGTTTAGACTATTACTGAGGCTTACAAGGTGCGCGAATTGCCTTCACCTTGCCATGAGGGCTCATTCAACTAGAGGCATGGCTTCCTCTTGGGCCCTCCTTTCGGGAGTACCTCTACAGGAGATCTGTGAGGCAGCCGGCTGCGCTACTCCACATACTTTTATCAGGCTTTACAGTCTTCACCTTCCTAGTACACCTGGAGCACACATGCTAGGTCCTTGCTGAGTGCCTAAACAGTTTCACTCCGGGACAGGCCTATTCGGTGCGTGGCCTAGTGGGCCACCAAAGCGTTCCCCAAAGTGTCGATTCTCGATGCAGTGTAGAGTTCCCTCGAAAGCGAATGTCGATTCTCGAAGCAGTGTCTTGTTCCCTTCTCAGGGAACAAGGGTTATAGTCATAACCCGAGACGTTTTCCTTGCTTAAAACCTCGGTCTTAAAAATAAAAATTTGAAAATTAGTATTTAATTAAATACATTTATGGTGAGATTACTACATTTTATTGAATTAAATGCATTCCTGATGAAACTACTCCATTTTCGGGTCAATCAGTGTTCATTTTGACCTCAGACCGTGCACTGTCACTGTAATTCAATGGTTGCAGCCCAGCAAAAATAGACTCTGTGCGTAAACGATCAATGCACTGCTGTAAACACACAGCACCAGGAATGGATCGCCCGACCGCATCCGCATGCAGTGTGAAGGCTCTAAACTGTTAACATGGGTACGGAAAAAAATATGCACCACATACGCACTACAAACAGAGTATGTGTGAAATGGGCGTAAGGGTAAAAACTAAATCCAATGTTTTGTAGTAAGGAACCACTAGTCCAGTATACCAACACTGGACTGAATCTAAAGTCCTCAAGCTAAAATAATATGGATGTATTTTGTATTTTTATAAATGTATTTTATTTATATAGTTTGATTAATATGCAAGTACTTAGGCTCTTTTTATCCAAGAAACCCATTTCAGAGAATACTGAAAAAGAAATACAAAACAAACAGTCCTCCATATACGTCTGTGGCTGAACACTGTGGTAGATAAATATTAAAGCTGATCACATTCAATGAACTACTACCATACAAAAAAAAAAAAAAAACACTTTTACATCCAGCCCTAAAAACATTAAACACATCTCTGAGGTGACAGAACCAGTAAAAAAAAAAAAAAAAAAACAAGGAAGACACAGGGTAGTCACCTCTATGAACGCCCCATTACCTACACCAACCACAAAGCAACTTGTTTTATGAAGCAGACAATCACAGGTGGATGGAGAGAGCCTCTTGCCTTTACCTAAATAGCAGCCCTCGAAAGGGATCAAGAGACCTGTGTTCCATCAGTTTAATATCCCCAGCATCAGCGCCCGCCAAGCAGACACCAGCTATGGGCCAAGACAAACATATGGGATTCAGCTGAAGGGGTCCAGTTTTCTAAGACGGCACTCCAGTCTAAACCTCTTAAGGAGCCAGTCTGAATGTGCTTTATTTAAAAAAAGAGGTACTGCCGCTTTCAAAAAAGCATGAATTCAGCCGAGACACTGCTACCTTTCACCCGCCATGTTGTTTAAAGGTGTGTTTGGTTTAGAAATGTGTGTAAACCTTCGTCATCATTACCTGCCATTTTCATCCCTCCTTTAAAAAGGAACTTTTAAAAAGTTACACCAGTTAATTTCTTTCGCCGAAAAAATGTAAGTCATCCAACCCAGAGAGTAAAAGAGGAATCTCTGTATTTCGAGGAAGGAAAATCAAAATAAACAGAGTGAAGCAAAATTGTTTTAGGTGTAGGAAAATTAACATAATAATCACATTTACACTATACTTTTTAGTACCGTTTTCTTATTTCCACTACCTAGCATATGAGTCATTATAATAGGTATTGAACTGAATTGATATAATTGAATAACTTACACATTTTAATGACAAATACATATCACAAAATGTATACTGTGTGTCACAATTTATATTATATCAGCTAATTTATTTGTAGCTCGTTTACAATACATATTGTAAAGTTGCTTTACAAAGAAAAGTGCCTCACTAAATTTCAGTAAGCAAAGGAAACCATCCAAAGTACTGTTACAGATGCTCAAATTATAAGGGAATGGAAGGAAAAAGAACACACACAAACACACGCACACACACACACACATCAAAATGTCAGCGCACAATTTCCTTAAAGGGATAGTACACCTAAAAATGAAAATTAGCCTATGATTTACTTACCCTCAAGTCATCCTATGTGTATACAGGGTTCCAGACTGCGACCATTTTTTTGAGAATGTGCGAGTTAAATCTTATGTGGTCACACTTGTGCGAGCGCATGATCATATACAAATTCACTATGCGCAACAGAACGCTGTTGTATAAGCAGCTGCAGTCCGTATGTTCAAAATTAACGAGTACGTCATGAATCCATTTTTCAAACCATGTTTTTGACTTATCCTGAATCACTACAGTGCATCTATAATAAGTGTTTATGTTCAGACTATTTTATCCTGGGGTCGGCTCCAGTGCCTGCTTTGACTCACCATTGACATTAACGGAGAGAAGTCGCTCTGGCTACAATGTTCTTCCACAAGACACTTGCAGTTTATTTATTAACGAATGTACACATCGCGCGCATTGCAAACTGATGGTGAAACGTGCCAATTAGGAATTAAGTCACAATAAGTGTAAGTTAAATGTACAGTGTATGACATGTGGCTAACATGACAAGAGGCTAACAATGTCATGATCAATATTTGTGTAGCCTGCCCTGCATAACACGGAAAAGTAAGTCTGGAGCCAAGGTATATGGCATTCTTCTTTCAGACAAATGCAATCAGAGTTATATAAAAAAAAAATTCCCTGGCTCTCCAAATCTTAATAATTACAGTGAATGGCCATTTCTGTTTTGAAGTCCATCTATCCATCGTAAAGGAGCTCCACATGACTCTAATAAAGGGTGTTAATAAAGGCCTCCTGAAGTGAATCGATGTGTGGAGAACTCCGGTGCAAAATCAACCTTTGGTCTAATAAAACATCGGTACCTAGTCAACCGTTCTCTAAGATTTGTTTTCATGATAATCTAATGTAAAGAGTTGTATCTCTAAAAACTGTTTAGCGTATAATGCTAGTACTGGGGGCATTTACTAAGTAAAAAGAAATCACTAGTTTATACCACTAACAAATCACGTTTATGGGTAATCACTTTAGTGGCTGGTTACAAATCAGATATCACTTTATTATATGTATTATTTAATATATACTTATTTGAGTTATATATAAGTATTAAACCAAAGCTATAGATTGTATAATTAAACATTTCTCGTTCTTAGTGTATTTTAGTTAGCTTAGCAGAGTATACAGCTATAGCATTCAGAGATAATGTTTTTTTTTTATTCACCATCAACTATATTTCTTATTTCTACAAAAAAAAACTTTGATAACAAATATGATACAAGCATAAATATGTTTACGAATTAATTATGACTATATAATTATAGAATAACTATAAACTTATAAAGATTGTTCGATGAATTAATGTTTGATTGATTATTACTGGGGTCTTAATAAGCTGGGACTCATCACTTCGCTGGGACTCTAACACTTCACCACACCAGAAGAGAGAAGATAATGGATGTTGAGTGGCATTACAAAGCATTACAAGGCATTACAAAGCTTACATTAGCCTACATTACAAAGATGGATGCTGCCTTCGAACATCACTCGTTCGAATCAGCTATTGCGTCTGTTTTAATCGATTTGAACGTTTCCTTTTTGTTAAAAACCAAGCAAAGAACAACACTCGGAGATGTTTCTCTTTCGCTCTGCATACGTCATCTCCTTTATCGGTCTATCCGCGATGTCCATTGGTGACGCCCTTCTGGAAAAGATTTGTCTATGATGATTTGCCAGACCATAACTCAGTTACAACTGAGAATGGTCTGGTTTTAACCAAGCTAGTGTTCATCTGCAATTTGCTTAGCTTCATCGCGTCACACTCAGTGTGAAAGGACATTTAACTCCAAATGAAGAGTTCAGATGCAAAAGCCTCTAAATGCCATTTGAAATTTTCTTCTTTAATGATGATATTTATCAAACTTGTATATTTTAGTTCAGTAATTTCACTTAAATAACAATTAATAGGTAATTATCATTGCCATTTAAGTGAAATCACTGAACTTAAATATACAAGCTTGATAAAAATGATCACTCTAGAAGAAAATTTCAAATGGCACTTAGAGGCTTTTGCATCTGAACTCTTCAAATATAACCCAAGCACTGTTGGTAAACAGGGCCCAACATTCAGAGCAATGACAACTTAAACTAGTTATGATTAAACATGTATATAAAAAAAATAATAAAACATCAATAAAACCAGCCAAACACACAGGGCTAGAGTTGGTAGTCTCTGGCCTCTCCTGCAGCAAACCTAAAGAAACAAGTTGACTCTGCATATCCTCCAACACCTCCCCTCGTCAACCTTAAACCATACACCAAAACAGCTCAGGGGTCAAGCCTCTGCAACAGGCAAGTCCTCGGCTGAATCAACAAAGTACATCAATAACTATTAGTGAATACAACTCTTGTGTACGGGTGTACTTCTCAGGGGGAAGGAACTGGCTTGGTTTCTTTCTCAGTCAAAGGCAACCTTTTTTTCTGGATATGCTAAATCCCAACATGCCGTCTTCTGTATAACTGAAGCATATACAGACGTTTTTTCACAAATGCTTAAATCATACTGAAGATGGACTAAGGGCCTCTCTTTCTGAGAGAGGACAAGAGGCTTATTAAATGTAAATTGGGCATTTGAGTCTAATCCAAATATTGAAGCATCTGTTTTCTCCAGTCTATCTTTGTCGCTTTACATAATTCTTTGTGTAATGGAAGTCTTTTGGGACTACTGCCAGTTCATTTGCGTTTTGCACTCTAAAAACATAATTTTGCTGCATTTTAAAGTGCATTGAGGAACATAGAATGGGCCTTTAGTTTCTTTCACATGGCTGAATTTCTTTAGCTGTAAAAACACTAGCAGAACTGAGGTAACAGTTAAAATCAGGACATCCTGTTATGATCCAAATGTTACCTGATTTCAAGCTGAGATGCTAAAGTTGAAGTCACTGAGTTCAGCCAATGTTTGGTGAAGAATGTTTGTGTTCCCAGAAGGATGGTTTCTGAGTTTAAACTGGTGTTGGACTGAATAAAAGCCTCACCTGAGTTTGCAAAGTTTAAACAGAGTTAAGGAGTGAAACTCAAGCTAATGCTGCTCTTTTAATGGAAAGCAACAACTTCTGATAGGTATGATAGCACAGAAAGCTTGCTGTACTCTCTTTCCCTCAAGCGCTCTCTCAATAATATAGTCAAGTCAAGTCACATTTATTTATATAGCGCTTTTCACAATACAGATTGTATCAAAGCAGCTTTACAGTGATAACATGAAAGTAGTATGGTATAAGAAAGTAATATAGCTTTCCTTTTCGCCCAACAATGAAAATCCAGTCATAATTTATACATCCTTATGTTACTCCAAACATGTGTGAGTTTCTTTCTTCTATGGAGCTCAAAAGGATTTCTTTTGAAGATTGTTTTTACGCTCTTTCCCAAGCTATTTCACACACACACACACACACACACAGTGTGAGAGAGAGATGCTATAGAAGGGTCAATATTCAAGGGATAATATGAATTATTTATTCCCATAATATCTTGACATCCAACCAAATTCTCAAGAAATTTCAAAAGAAATGTAGAGATGTCCGATTCATGAAAAACATGATTCTGATTAATCCAGTTCTCAAGATCAAGTCTTGAGTGGTTAACAGCACTGTGGAGGTGAAGGTTGTCAGTGAACGTAAATGTTGGTCCCGGCTTTCACACACAAAGCTTGTATGGTTTCATAAAACGAGTCATATGCGCAATACACTGTTATGTTAGGTCCTTCTTTTTTGAAGATGAAAAACTTTATTTTTCTATTCATTTCAATGTCAAGGAATGGGGGGTCAGTACAGTCTTCAGAATATCTACTTCTATGCTTCACGGTCAAAGAGGTTTAAAACAACCTGTTTATGAGTAAATGATGACGCAATTTATTTAACTGGTAACTGTTCTATTCATTTTCTATCAGCAAGGCTATCTGTTCTATTATCCATGTATACGGGTAACAGAATTCAAAGAACATGTAACAACATCTTCCACAATTCTTGACTCACTTTTGCAGCAGCCATCAGGGCAGACTCAGAGACAATTTTGTTGTAAGGTTTAAAAAGCATAATATTTTGGTTGAAACATTTTGTTCTTCAATTCCATATTTTATTTTTATGCTCAATAAATCATATTTGTCATTTTTCAGTTTGTGTCCCAGATGGTGAGAGTCTGGAGCGTTAAGAACACAGTGAGTGATCCACTGAGTAAAGGGTGGGACACACACTGGTGTGCCAGAGATGTCAGAAAGCAGAGATATGTTTGCTCTTAAAACAGCTTACACCCACTTGTGACAGTTCAGGTCTCATACACTGATTGGTCACTAGCACTTCTGTTTGATGTAGGTCGTGCAGCCACTGTGTCTGAACTTGATAAATAATTTAAAAAAAAACAGCACAGTTTTCCTCTCTTAACTGCAACTCCAACATGCATCCTAACCAGGCTGTGATAACAGCAGTTTCCTGCTCCCTCCAAAATCACTAAATATTTTACTAAAAGTCACAGCTAAAGAAATAATTTTCATATTAGATTATGAATCGTTTACTGAATCTATTCAGTTACTGAAACAACATATGAATAACTAATAGCTCTTATGAGTGATTCTTTTGATGAATAAATAAAAAAATGTGGTTGCACATTACACTATTGTTCAAAAGTTTGAAGCCTGTGAGATTTTTTCATGTTTTTGAAACATGTCTCTTATTTAGTGGTTGACCGATATATCGCCACGGCCGATACGTTTTTTCTGATTGGCCAATGTGTTGGAAGCGGGACTTTTATTTTGATGGGTGGTGCCGAGAACACCCGCGCCTGAGAAGAGAACGCCTGCCTGATCAGTCATCACACAGCGCTCACTCATTCTCCGTCTTCATTAGTTCTCGATCTCTGTCAGTCATATCTAATACTTTGTTTGACAGAACTGGGGGCTACAGAACTGGTAATCAAATAAAGTAAATGGTATGTGAAGAAGTAATGTGTCTGTAATTTGTAACAAAAAAGGCAAACAATCTGCCTAAAATACTTTCTCATTTACCGTCAACAATCAACATTCAGCAAATGCGCATCTACATCATATAAACAAATCTCTGAATATCTAATAAACATTTAATTTCACAAACCTTGCAGATTTAATCGAATCCAACTTGGTGGTATCTTGTAAGTGTGCATTTGTAGCTGGCATAAACGTGTTGTGCGAGTGATGGTCCGTGCGCAGTGAGTGAATGCGAACAGAAGATCAGCTTCACAGTAGAGGCGATCGATACATTTTAAATCCTTTATTTCAAAATATGATGTGCTATATCCAGTTGTCCACTGCGTCATATTTATGTCGCTTTTAATGTGTGCTGTATGTAAAATTAGCGTTACCTTGTCAAAAGTTAAAGTAAAAAAAAAATAAATAATAATAATAATATGATTATCAGTGCATTACCAGATTAAATGAAATATTGATATATACATATAAACTGTGTATATATATAATTAAAAATATAAATATCGGCTTTATATTGGCCATTGGCCGCCCTGCTCTCTCAGATTTCAGTTGAGAGCATCCTGATTGGCCGATTGATAAAAATCGTGACCTTAAAATTAAAATTGATTGATAAAAATCGTGACCTAACCGTGACCTTAGAATCGAAAATGTAATCGAATCGAGGATTTGGAGAATTGTGACACCCCTAATAACAATACACTACACACCCTTGCCACTAACAATAATATTATATAAAAAAAGATAATAATAACAGATTTTTTTTTTAAATCCTTAAAAGACAAAGGTGCATTGGGGATGAAGTTCTGGCTCAGAGCCAGCCTCACGTGTGAAGCTTAGCCAGGAGTTCAGTAACACTGCCAGCTCTGATCATCAATGAGTAAGGAGCCTCATTCAGCACCCTGGCCACAGACTATAGCAGTATGCATTAAAGAGGCCAAGCTATGAGTGACACAGAGCTGTAGATTATCAAAGGATCATTCCCATTACTTTGGGAGTGCTGACCCATTTTTGGTCCCAAGTGGAAAGGTAATGGGTAACGGCTTGGATCTTTGATATTTCTACCAAAGTATTTCTGCTGGCATTCCGATACCTTGTTGAGTTGCTAAGCAGAAACAGAACCGTTCACTTTTCTCCACTTGCAGAGGAATGTTCACAAGCCTGAAACATGCCTGTGTCATGTAAGTGAGCCTCCCACTCCTCCTCCTCCCCCAGCTAAAATCATCCCTCCAACCCCCACAACCTTTCGGCTCAGAGAGGAAATAACTGCTTCACGGGCTACATGTGAAGACTTCAAGATCCACGGTGGCTGTAATTAAGACCAGTGAAACATATCTTCGTGTCGACTCTGTGTGCCACTTTACATGAAAGATTGTCACACAATAGCACTGAATCTGATTTTATATTAAGACAATTTAATCATTCAGAGCTGAAGGAAAATGTCTAAAGAAGTCTAAAGAAGTCAGTTCAAATGGAATGGTTCAGCTTACACAGTATGTACAAGTCTGATGAATCCTTCACTGAATAAGCCTGAGATAATACTGAATCTGACTCACTATAATGTCTAGTGAGAAAAAAATTCTATTTAAGGGCCTTTGTGGGCTGTAATCAAAACGGTTTCACTTTATTTGGATGGTCCCTTTAACACATTTAGTTGACTATACAGTAAGTAACGTTGCACCTACATCTCTACTAACTCTCACTAGAGTGTTAGTAGAGTATTACTGGTAGGGTTAGGGGTAGAATAAGTTGCAAAGTTAATTATAGTCAGTAGAATGTCTGCTGGAGGAGCATCACATTAATGAGTTAGCAGATATTAAGCAGACAGTCAATTAATACTCTAATGAGAGTTAGTTGACATGTAGTTGCAAAGTTACTTCAGAATGTTCAAAAGGGACCATCAAAATAAAGTGCTATCATAAAAACATATAGCATGCAGTGTAGACCAATTAATGAGCAAATTCAACTTTTAAGCAGTAATTTAGTGATCATTAAAAAAGAATTGCAAAAAGTCATGAATGACCAATTTAAATTGGTTTGACAAATTTATTGAACGAATCTTAGAAATCATCAGGGGGCTTGCTTAACTACCGTAGAACAATGCATCATTAAAGAAATCAACCAGCTACTCAAGAATGTTGCAAATTTTTAGTTCAACCATGTTGGTGGTGATGGTGGTGATCGCAGGTGGTGATGTAATAACTACTTCTAATGAATCCGTTGATGTTTTTCTATAAATTACGGGCATCTGAGGACTACTTACTTTTTCTTTTTTTTTTTTTTTTTTTGCTTTTTTCCAGTTTCAAACATAGGTTCCTTCCTGCGTACTAGAGCACATACGCACATGCACACTCAACAATGGTGTTTTTTATCTATTGATAAACTAAGAGATGTTAATGAAATTTGTATACATTCTAAATAAAATATATAGATTCTACTTAATGTCAGCTTGCTTATTTTGTTCAAGATAAGAATTTATTAAGTCCACATGTCAAGCAAACAAGAAACTAGCTGTCGTTCAGACCACACAACTTTGCGGTGCTGTTTGCGAATGTTCCTTGGAACTATGGTTTCAGGAAACAGACTCCTTAAACTATGATAATGATGTTGATAATGATGGAATTTGCGACCATATTGGCAAACAATGCTTTTGGGAAATGCACCCCAGAGCAGTTACTGAATCAAGATCTGAATCAATATAATGACTAGTGAGAAAACACGACTTTCAATTGAGTTGTTCTAGCAGGCTACAAAAATAACAAATATACAGCATGCAGTAAAAGTAGTCTGATTATCTTTATTATTGATTGATTTAAGTTTTTTGTTTTGTTTTGTTTTGTTTTTTTTACTGAGGTGGTCAGAGCAAAGACAGCATGTCATTCGCAAGTCATATTTAGTCAAATTTCTATGGTTTTATTGCATCCTAAAAAATAAAGCATCCACTCAAAATGCTATTAATATCTGACAAACAGCTTCTTTTACATGGCTGTACAAAATATCTTTTTGTAAATTGTCTATTGGAAGTCTATGCGAAATTGATTTTCCCAATTTGACCTCTCTATTTATTGTTGAAGAGCAAAGCTTTCCTCTGATGTTAGACAGGCCCTGGGGAGAGCAGCTTCATCCTATTTGTCAGCTTCCCGGGGTGATCCACAGTTCACTCAACTCTGAAACGCAGTGATACGCACTCAACTTGCGTATCACTCTGTACACTAGCCTCAAGCTCACATAGTCGTTTGTGAGGAAGTGGAAAGACCAAAATACACACAGCACAATGCACAATTTCCATGAATGATCTGATTTGTAAACTACCAGGTGAGTGGATTTGTACCATCCTCACCACAGTATCGGCTGAAAAGGAAATGAATCACTTTTCATTTGAGCTATAAGCAATATTTGAAAACTTCTGAATAACTTTCAGACCATTTCTCACACAAAGCTATTGGATGGCTTTAGAGGGCTTGTAATTTAACAAATGGCTCTGGACTGCTTGTATATATTTTCGCAGTCTAACATAACGTTGGTTTATATTTGTTTATATTGAATATGAAATGTAATATTGCTCTATTGCTTGTTTTGAGAGTCATGAGAGTTAGTAGACGAAGGAGTGAGCTGTCCCTTTATAGTATAGAAATAAAGAAAATGCCAAACATAATGCAAACTTTAAATATTATGTGGGAGGGGGTGGAAAGGAATGACTCACCACTAAATGCCAGTGAGGATTTCCATAAAAGTTTACAAACCAAACTGCATTGGCATTATGAATTACGAAAATAGGCCAAAATAGATTGTAAGCCATTATACTAACTACACAAATCCAACACTTTGCAGTTTCCGTTACATTTTGTCATTTGTGCCAGGCCCTGTGCCAAGTTCATTTCAAAAGTAATAGAAGTAATCTACTTGGAAGGAAACAACACTCACCAGTCCATCACAGTTGTTTATAGCAACAGAAGCTCCAGGCACATCCGTGATGTCCCCTATAAAAGTGCAGTCTGTTTTCAGCAACTCCCTTCTAAGTATTCTCTCTGAGCGGGTTCCATTCTCAGTTGCATTCCCAGCTATTTCGATTTCATCATGCCATTCCACCATAGATCCGGGAGCCACTAATCTTTGGTTGGGATGTAATCGGAGGTGGAATTCCTTGCCAAAGACAGTGATGTTAAAGAATAGTCTGTCTACCGCTTCCGTTGACCCTTCCAAAAGCTCGCGCTTCACACGCTGCTTGTGATTGGCTGAGAGAAGATGCGAGAGGTAGTGTCCCTCTGCATCCGTACTGATGGGAGTAATGAGGCCATAATCTTTCAAACGGATCTTCAATGAGTCTGATAAAACAGAAGACAAACATGTAGAATTTATCTTGATTATATTAGAAATGTAAATACATGCAAGTCCTCTGCCTGAGAAATAATTGCTCTAGTCTAATGAGTCCATTTTTGAATAATAAAAAAATAAGATTTTCTACATCAGTAGTTAAATTCAAAGTGGTTGAAAAAGTGCACTAAACTCATCGCTGCAGGTTGTGATGTTGACACTACTTTGAGTTTACTTAAATGTATGGGATCAAGTGTGAGTTTTTATGGTGAACAATCAACTTCTTAAAGTGATCCCACTGTTCATTAAAAAAGAGAAACAAAATAAATGATTGTAAGCTGACTAAACAATGTATTGTCATGTGCAATTAGCTTGTCATTCCCAAATTTAATTAAGAGACTATTATTATAGGTGTTAATGTCTGTTAAAAGTTCTATTGGCTTGCATTATCTTTTAGGGTGCCCAGGGTGCATTAACAATTCTGGTTAATTTTCTGATTGAAATATTTGTCATTAAACATTGAGAGGAGAAAATGCAAATAATAACAGTTAAACACTACTGTGCTCTCTTACTTTGAAGCTGTACATAAATTATTAAAGCATCAAAAGTTATAAAATTACTTTCATCCTGCAAAACAATTTGAGAAACAAAACAAGCACAATATAATTGGACAAAGTTTGGGGACCACAAGGTTGTATACTTTACCTTTTTTATCTTTAATTTCACCAGCCTGCAAGAAAGAGAGAACAAAGAGATAAAGAGACGATGCATAAAAAATGCTGCAAAGACATTTACAAAAAATCTGAGAAAGGCCATTGGTAGAACGAGAGAAACCATACTGGATGTAAAACTATCAAGAGTATAAATCTGAAATTTAACTTTCAATTTCAATTACTGCATTTGTGGCAAGCCATTATTACATGTATTCCTTTAAACTAATAGGTATCTATTTTTATGTTAGGCTACTACTTAATTTCAGTTTCTAGGATGAAACCCAATAGTGACCAGAAGCAAAGGAATAAGCAACTCTTCCTTTGTTATTGTTACTGTGGTTCAAATATAAACTATTCACTTCCAACAAGTTCTCTAACTGTTGCTCCATTATCTAGTTTTACTATTATTCTATTCATTAGATCTACTAGTAATTACTGGTATTAGCATCCAGATTGTTGCAAGTATACATTTCAGATTTTCTGACATTAGTATCCCATTCCAACTGTTATTAGTAACATTTCTTGTGTAACTACTAGTCAAAATGGCTAAATTATAGTTTCATTAGTTTTAGCAAAAATAAATAAATTAATTAAAAAAATGGAAAATGGAAATGGGCTATTAATAAATAGAGGATGAAAACTAGGTAATAGCACAACCAAATGCACATAAGCTGTGAATAGTCCATATCTGAACCACATACCTGCAAAGAAATCTATGGAAAAGCATAATAGTTTGTCACTAACAAATAATTACAAGTAGATACTATTATTTAATCAACAAATGAATTATGTGCTTGTTCGTTTAAAGGAATAAATATGAAAACAGCTTGCCATATTTCACGTGTTTTCTGCCATGCCAACTTTCGGACAGTTTGGCTATTGATTTGACAGCTGTGAACACTCCTAAAATGCGCAAGGTTCTCTCTAGTATTGATACGTTTTCTCTACGAACTCTGCATAATACGAACAGACAAAATACACACAACACTGGTGTAGATATTCTTAAAAACCAGTTTAAATTTCAGATTTATTTGAATTCTAATGTCCCGCGAGCTTTCACTTACAGATCACTTTCATACAACTTTACGTGCAGAACAGTAAATCATTAATACTTACCAGAAGAGCTGAAGTCAGACATACTACAACTCCTACCATTAGTAACCTAAGTGACAGGACAACCATCACGAGTCGGGTTTTCTCAACTGAAAGACGAGAAACAGAAACTATAATCCAAGTGTGGATGTTTCACTGCGCGCCTGTCTTCTTTAAAAGTGTTGCGCACTAATTCTTAAACAAGACACATTTAAAGACTGGTTAAAAAGTAAGCAAAGAGTAGGCTAATGAATAAAGTTAAAAGTTGTAGAACTTGGGTCAATGCCTCAGTTTGTTAAACTTATAGGAAAGACATCCCTCTGAAGAACTGAGGTGGTCAAGTTGAGTTGAGCTGGCTGGACAGAGCCTTGTCTGAGTTCTAACCTGGCACTTCGCGCTGACTAATAAACTACAGACCAGCCCTACAGTGACGTCTCTGTCTACCCTTTCCCAGGGAAGCACATGGTGGGTGGGGGGAGAAGAAGAAAAGGAATATCCAAAGAAAACACATGGTGATGCTTTTGTCAAAGCTAGCTGGTGTGAATAGTGGAGCTATTGAAGTCAGAAGAGGTCTGAGATCCTACAGAGGTAAACTGTCTGCTCATGTTATATTAACTGCCTAACATAATAATATTGCATGGCATAAAATATCGCTAGTTTTGATTTCAATATGTTCGGAGTTAAAATCTGTTCATTTGTATTGTTTTTTTTTTTTGTTTGTTTGTTTGTTTTTTTCAAGTAAGTTGATAGACTTTTATTAAAACAAATATAATATTACAGCTTGGAGTGTTTTAAAATGATTTGTTTTGTATTCAACAGCAGAGAATACATGCCTCTCCCATCTCAATCAACATGTCATTGCCTTCTACAAGGTCTTTATTCTAGACAAAAACTACTGGGTTAAACAACTAATTTCTGCTGTTTCTTTCTGAGGAATGTGTCAATACCTCTGAGAAGTAAAAAAGAAAAAAAAACTGATATAATAACCGACTGTTTGGAGGAAATTGGCAGTGGTTCCATTCCCGAACATAATAACAGAACCTCTCATCTCTTCTTATCACTTTTCTCAACCTTTTTGTTGTCTGAGTCTGTAAGACAATTTTGTTTAGCACTTTTTAATGAATTAATTTTTTACATCTTAGCCAAAATAACACTGGGCTACCAGCAATTTTGTTCCTCATATCCATGCAAAGACCACCTGCAGTTCGTACCTTTGTTTCTTCTCTTCCACACTATTCCAGGTCTTTCTGATGCCTTCAAGGCCATGTGTCAGTTCAAATGCATTACAGGTGAGTTGTAAGCAGAGGTAATCTGATCACCTTCACATCTGTAGACCTTATGTTTCCCTCATCCCAATTTAGGCATGCCTTCCACTGTCTGAGTATGTTCCCAGACCAAATCACTCAATAATATCTCATGTTAAGTGTCGACTGTCTACAAAAAAAAAAAGCAGTTTTTGTATGTTTTACAATACAAGCAAAAGCCAATTTTTTTTAACTTAATTTTAACCTAAGAATTTGAAGTGCGTAACTGTAAAATTACTGTAAGATATGACATTCACAATACACTGTTTTATCTATTTACTTCTGTAAAAAATTTGTTCTTATTTCTGGAATGAAATATATGATACATGCAACTCTTCAATGGACAACACTCATAGAATCACAGTGTTTCTCTTTCCCTGTGGTCCTAACTCTGGCTTCCCTCCAAGTGTTACCGGTCTGCTGCTGAAATGGTATATGAAATTCCAGCAGTATTGTTATCGTTGATTAAAGAGGTGCTCAGAGGTCCTGAGAATCTGTCTGCACTCAGGTCCATGCACTCTGAAGCTTTTATAGGAAGGTAAAATTGAATGTCAGCAACCCTTTTGTTTTGTGCCTAAGCTTTGGCTCTGTAAAGCAGACTCCAGCTGAGAAATGAGGTTGTAAAGTGGTCAATGAAACAATAAACTATTTGCAACTTTGCTGACATTAAGAGCCATACTACTCATGAAAGACATTTAAGTTTAAGTCATATCACCTGTTTCGTCTTTCAGCCAGGCATTTCTCAACACAAAAGCTTGTTTTTAAACACAAGACTTGAATGAAATACATTACCTTAAACTGTAACCATATAGTCATGCGTTTTGAGGTTAATGCGAAATGAGTACCATTTCCGTAAATAATTCAAATGCTTTGATCTTTCAAAACAAGACACTTGTGGTTCGTCTAATGGGTGGCACCAAACAGCAAATTGGAACGGATAGACCTTCCTGACCTCACAGAGGGCATTCTGATTGCTATGAAATATTTGAATGTCAAGCTGTCCAGTTGCTGCCATCCCGTCTTTGTTTTCAAACAAAACATTAGGAACACAATAGCAACTGGAGGCATGCAGAAGTCACAATGTGCATCTCATTGCTTTGACCTCCTGAGGGCTGAATGGAAGTTTTTGTCCATGCTCATCTTTGAGTCAAAGAAAAGAAACACCAATAAAAATTTGCCATAAAGGATTTTCACAAAGGGAAGCACAACACAGTTTGCCATTTCAACCTTACTTGTCTAATTATCAAGGCAAGACCATTTTTTATACAGTCCCTTTTATCCTCTGGCGTTAATCTGTACTATTTTGCAAGATATTCTAAAAAAGCAAGATATTTGTAACAATGTTATAATTATTATATATTTTATAACTTTAGAGGATATTGTGAAATTTTAAATGAATGTTTGTGTTATCCATTAATTGTGTTTCCCACAAGTTTTCAGCGTGTTTTCAACAGTCTTCACTGACAAATCAGAAATACCACAGCACTGGGTAGCTTATGAATTTAACAAACACAAAGTTATACATTTAAGGTGATAATGTGTTAATTTGTGTTTTAACTCAATATGCATTCGGAAATGTTCGCCGGTTCCCGCCTCCTTCTTCCCATAACAACTGAACCCTGTTACGTTGGTAAAACCTGGGCCAAACCCGGGAAGGAGGAGGAACGCGCTGTGGGGAATCCGAAATCCAGAATACTGAACTTAAAATTCCACTTGCAGAATTATCTAAAAATAATAATAAACTAAATACTATTGCTGCTATAGTCTATATAGATATTCACATATGAGTAATATGGTGAAGGGCACAGTCAACACTCAAGTGTTCAAAGACCAGCTTATGTACAGTATAGCAGCCTATAGAAATGGCCGCTAATGGGGCATCCATGTGTATATCTATGTTAGTACAGTTTCATGTAGACAGCTTTACTGAAAACAGATTCTAAAAAAAAATAGGATTTCCAGTGACCATTTTAGACCAGATGACTTTGAAGTGATAGTTCACTTTGAAATTAATTTTTGATATGTTTTAGCTTACCTCAAGGGCATCCAAGATGTAGGTGTCTTTGTTTCAGTATTTTCAATTTTGACATTTTTCGGTCAAACCAGTGTTGTCTGTCAGTCATACTGTATAATGCCGTTTTAGCGGGTCCACCTCAAAGAGCATGCACAGAGAAGTCAAAATTAAACATGAGTCAATGACTCGTGAATGTAAGTACACACTGATGGCCTAAGACTGGACACAAAATCAACCAATTGGATACAGCCTCAAATTGGCTGTATTTCTTATCAATGACCTCTTTTGATATGTAAATGTAAGAATTGCTGGGAAATGGAATGCCCCACAGTCATTTGGATCACATTGGTGAAAAGCGCAGGCTAAAGTACCACAACAAAATTTGAGTTTTTTTGGGTGAGGATGCTTAAAGGGTTAGTTCACCCAAAAATGAAAATTAAGTCATTAATTACTCACCCCCATGCTGTTCCAACCCCGTAAGACCTTCATTCGTCTTCGGAACACAAATGAAGATATTTTTGATTAAATTTGAGAACTGTATAACTATCACATAGACTGCCTAAGGGACTGGCTCTTGACGGCCCAGAAAGTCAATGAAGAAAATGTTTAAATATCCCATGTGACTACCGTGGCTCAACTATAAGTTTATCAAGCGACGAGAATAATTTTTGTGCGAAAAAACAAACAAAAATAACAACTTTATTCGACTATTCCTTTTCTTCCTTGATGAAATGAGACTTCAATACGATTTCCACGACGCATGCCCGAGAACTGAAGTGAACTAGTTGAAGGAGATCGCAATTCTCGCGCATGCTTCGTGGAAATCGTATTGAAGTCTCGTTTCAGGCAAACAAGGAAGAAAAGGAATAGTCGAATAAAGTTGTTATTTTTGTTTGTTTTTTCGCACAAAAATTATTCTCGTCGCTTGATAAACTTATAGTTGAGCCACTGTAGTCACATGGAATATTTAAACATTTTCTTCATTGACTTTCTGGGCCGTCAAGAGCCAGTCCCTTAGGCAGTCTATGTGGTAGTTATACAGCTCTCAAATTTAATCAAAAATATCTTCATTTGTGTTCCGAAGACGAATGAAGGTCTTATGGGGTTGGTACAGCATGGGGGTGAGTAATTAATGACTTAATTTTCATTTTTGGGTGAACTAACCCTTTAAAGTAATTACCAGCTAACGTCAGTCAGTTAATTTACAGAGAAGTTCTCTTCAGCTTAGCTGTGGTCAAATCAAAGTTTACTAGCAGAGCATAATAGAGGCCAGATCGCTGCTTAACCCATCACAAAAGGGCAAAAGATTGCGCATGAGAGCACTTGTTCAGTCATGCTGATTGTGCAATAAGTAAATTCTTCATATTGCTCAATAAAATCATGATGGTTTCCAGGAAAAACAATATAACATTGTCCACATTTACATTACATAGAAAGTGAGTAGACTAACTTTCAGAATCTATAAGGCTGATAAAAAAAAAAAATGTGGGGGGCATACGTCAGAGGTTTATGAAATGTACTGATTATATCTTTCAGAGGAGAGGTATATAATCAATTATTGAAAATAAATTCACATTTTTCATTTCATTTACTTGTAATCATCTCTTTTGACAATAGACACAAATAATAGCCTATTACAACCTCCAGTTTGTTAGGAGGCTTGGTTGATTCATCTACAGGACCAGGGTCTGTGGGACAATTACAAACAGGAGTTGATAGGTTTGAGCAGAGAGACATGGAAGCTATGGTAAATTATGAGATGATCTCCGATGTGTTTTTTCTTGATTTTTAGGTTTCTACCTTAGTCAATGTTTTTTAAACGTACAGTATGCAATTTTTGGCCACCAGGGGTCACTCATTTAAAATAATAACAAAAGACGTACTTTGATGACGTCGGGAAAGAGCGTGGGCTCATGGGAGTTGTTGTCGCTGTCAATGACAACCAGCTCAGCTCATGACATGACATCATCGTTTCACAAAATATACCGATATACGGCATCTCTCTGTAGATTTAGCTTGTCAAGAAGCTTTAAATGCAACCCCAATGTTTACCTGTGTCATGCTTCTCCTGTCCCAAACCCTTCTCAGGTCATATTTTTCACCCGTACGTAGGGTTGGGTATCGTTTGAATTTGAACGATTCTGATTCCGATTCCGATTCCTCGTTTCGATTCCGGTTCCTAACGATTCTCGATTCCGATTCTTTTAAGAGGCAGGGTCAATAAAGTTTAGTTAACCTTGCTAACCAACGGTCTTTCTGAAGGAAATAATCCTTTCTGAAGGAAATACTCCTTCTGTCACAAATATTCCTTTTGTCACAAATTTTGCATTTTGCCGAGATTTCGTTATTTTTAGAAAAGTGAAGCCACACTTTAGACTGCCGACGTAAGCTACTCATGTTCGACTCACGCGGTTATACCAACACTTCCGGTAGACGCTTCTTCGTTGGTGTTGTTCAGCGGTTTCTTCTTCCGCTCGGCGGACTGTGAATATTGAAACTAGGAATCGAAATTTTAACTTTTGAACGATTCCGGGAAAAACGAAAAGTTAGTCCCGGTTCCAATCGATACTCGATTCTCGATACCCAACCCTACCCGTACGTTTGAGCTTTACTGAGCTGGCTGTAGCAGCAGAACGTGCAGGCAAAGCGTAATCGTGGTCCATAACTACAATACAGACAAATATAAATATTTATATTACGCATCTTCAATGAATGACCTATTTAGAACATTTTTCATATATAGGGCGCACCAGATAATAAGGCACATAAAATACTGCAGTCAAACGTTTGATCTGGGTTTGCTTTATGCATCCACTATGTGTTAAGGCTAAAGGGAATGTAGTGAATGCGCGGCGTCAGAGGTGAGGCGTTTATTTAGTAAGCATGAGCGCGCTGGAGCAGGTACGTAACTTACATTCGCAGTCTGACTCATATGAGTATTCAACGCTGACAGCAGAAGCTGGCTGATTTGAATGAGACGACCTGGTTACTGTGAACGGGGAGCGCTTTATGAACATTCTGTGACGCGCGAGCAGAACCGGGGACAGTGTGTCTGTTAAGAATGTGGGATCGTGAGCGGGCACGTGATTTACACACATAAAAATACGTACAACTTTTTTTTCTTCGTCATTTTCTTTGCTTTATTGGTGGTAGTCCAGTGTTCGCCTTTGTGTTTGGCGGGTTTTGCCGGGTTCCGCAGGAAGTTAGAGAAAATAGAGGAGTCAAAGCTCATATGACGCCATAGATGGGCGACGAAACGGAAATAAAGAAACATCCCGTGTCTTCGAATTAAACTATAAATTTCTCCGTATTTTAAAGTTGGTGGAAACTGTTGGGATAATGTAAGTACACATCTAATAGAAATATATAACATAGATACAGTTATTTTTGCTATTTTTAAAGCAGAAAAAAAAAACATATTGTGGCTTTAAGGATAGCATATTGGTGTGCAATACAACTGAGTCTGCACAGGGTGTTTATATTGTTATATTATATCTTGAAATTGACAGTGTTTTGATGGTGTGGCTTGGACGCGGTGTCCGTCGAAAAAAGACTCCTAAGAGGTCCTATCTTTAGCAACACACCGTCACGGCTGGTTCACACATGCATTGACTAGAGTAGGCGTGCAGCTCCGGTAGCCGTGTCGCAGCCGTAACGCTCCGCAGAATGTGCAATGTAAATAAAGAGATGAAAAAAGCGTAAATTATGGCAGACAATTTGTATTTTCTGAACATGTTTTTGCTAACTAATGAAATACTTGAACAGACTACTGATCTATCTGTAAAACACAATCCGAAAGAGCTGTATTTTAAGTTCACAATACACTTAATTTCTAATAAGCAGGAACAATTACCGACTTTAAACAAATACCCATTTAAATGTTTAGGATGTTTGCTTTGTAAGACTGTTTAGGGAGACTTTAGATTTAAAGATGCTGTCTCTTCATGCAATGTATTCTCAGTCAAATCATACAATTTCCTATTGATTCAATAGATTGCGTGAGCCCATTAGAGTATCACAATATGGCGGCGCGGTGGCTTCAATGTTTATGACGTCATAAGCTATCCTTCATTCTATAAAGATCAGTGGTTTTAACATACAGTATAATGCTAGTTATGGGACGGCCCCTGCCTATCTCTGCAGTTTAGTTACCTCTCATACTCCAGCTCACTCTCTGCGATCTTCTAGATCATGTATCCTTCAGCAGCCTCGATATAAATTAAAGTCTATGGATGAACAAGCATTTTCAGTCTCAGCACAACGTCTATGGAATTAAGACAGAGATAGCGATATGAGTTAAGCTGCATGTAAATGGAAAATGTCCATGCTGCCTTTTGAAACAAAGGATGGGGTGGTATTATTTCCCGCTCCTCAAGCACTTTAGCCATTTGCCGCAGACGAGACAGACATGCTCTCTGACACCATCCCACCCTGTTGATGTTGGCGTGAACATGCTGTCACAGCCTGGGACCCACAGGAAAATCCAATATTTGAACTTTTCACTGCTGGATTGCTGCACTCTGGCTAAGAGGGTAAGCTTTGTTGAAGAGTTGGCAACCAGGCAGAGACAATTCTGTGGCAGACTTTGCCACAGGCACAGCCAAGCTCAGATGTGCCATTTGCTGTGAATGGGAGTGTAATTTTTAGAAATTTAGTGCAGTGCAAGAGCTGCTTGCTCAGGTTATGCAACACATTGGACCTTTCACTGGGGTGAGATGTGTAATATGGGTTAGTGGATTTCAAGTCAACTAAACTTGTGTTGCCACCCAGAGCAGCAAGTCAGTGTCATTTACATTTTTTAAACTGTATTCAAGTATGCATTGCTTTCAAGAGATAATGCCTGTTTAAGTATGATAACTATAAAGATAACTATACAACAACTATATTAGAGCCCACACCAGCGGATGATAAAGGTCTGTTTATTAGCCCACACCAGCGGATGTGTGAGTATGTTTAGTATAAATTTGTGCTGCAGTTGTCTGAAATGTTCAAGCATTTTAAAGTTTGTAGTTTTTTCAGCTGAAAAACAAAGTATTTTGAAATTGATAAAAGGAATCTGAAATTGATTCCAATGATATTGTTCCTCTCTGTCATTATTATTATAGCTGTTACCTCCCTACTCTCATTGAATTAGTATGATTAATTAAAACTCTAGTCATAGTTATACTAAAATAATACGTAATATAAATTAATACAGACGATTACTCAAATACTGAAAAAAATTATAAATAATAAATATAGTCATAAGCAGCAATCATCAGGTTCCAAGCATACATTTTTTCCCCTCCTAACCTTATGCTTGGACCTAATGCATAAATGCTTGTTTTATTATTCATAAAATGATATAACATGCTATAGTGAAAAAGACAATTGGACAACATTATATTTGTGTCTGGTGGCAGCTTTTCTAGTGATCTCGCTATAACAAAAGCTCATTATCACGTCTTAATATTCTCTCGTGGTCTCAACATAAAATTTGCTTTCTCATCATCTATATTTTCTTTTGATCTTGACATAACAAATGTTGTTTTCTAAGTTACACAACTGTGCCAACAGGTGGCAGCATAGTAATGGATATAAATGATGGGGTGTGGTATACAGTATATCCACCTTTTGTGTTAGATCATATTGGCCAAGATTGTACATGTTTGGGACAGAGTAAAGACGTGATTAAGACGTGATTGCTATAATTTTCGCAGTATTGTGTGTGTTACTTACAATTAACTTGTAAATGTTAAAGAAGACAGACCATTTAAGGGCATACAGGCATCTCATGGACAGGACTCTAGCCTCAGAAATAGTGTTCAGAACTCTCGCAGGTAGATCCATCGACTCCTGTCGAGGGGCCAGAGGTGAAGGGCCCACACCTCTGGTTGGGGCTGCTAAATTGTTCCGTTCGCTTGAGAATGGAGGTTCGTCCTCAGGGGAATTGGCCACTGGGCTGCTGAGAGCAGCTGTGTCAACTCTGGGAACCATTGTTGGTTCCGCCAGGACTGTGCGTCTGTCTTTCCTGATCCGTTTGATGACCTGAGGGAGCAGCGCGACTGGAAGGAAAGCATAGCGAGGAAGGCTGGGCCATTCCTGGGCTACCCTATCCCTGTCCCGCAAGAAATATAATATAATATGGGCAGTGAGAGTTCTATTTGTCTGAAGACACGTTGCCCTGGGACAGCATGTCTGCTTCTTGGTTCAGTTTGTCCGGTTGTACCCGATGAGGCATCTTATCAGTTTGTAAAGAGGCCTCGATCTGTTTCCACCTTGGTGGTTTATGTAGGATACCACCGTTATTTTGTCCGACCGGACTAAGACTTGCTTGGTCCTTTTTCAGATCTGGCAGGAAGGTTCTGAGGGTCAGAAAGAATGCCAGCATTTTCAGGCAGTTGGTATGATGCCTCTTGTCCGTGTTCAACCAGTAGCCGGAAGTGGTCTGCCCTCGCACAGAGCTCCCCAACCTTTTCGTCAGTCAATACCACTTTCCTTCTGGAGACCATCCCCATGTCCATGCCCGATTGGAACCAATGAGGGTCCTTCCATGCAGTCAGGGCTATGATACAGCTGTAATCTGCCCTGATGCACAGGCATCCAAGACGCCAAGCGTGGGCTGGAACTCAAGGTTTCAGCCAGTACTGTAGTGGCAGTGTGTGAAGCCGGCTCAGCTTAAGTAATGGTGACACGTGAAGCCGATGAGGCCCAGCATTCTCTGAAACTTTCTCTGAAAAGGGGGTTAAGAAACAAACCTTGTAAAATGCCGCAAGCTGTTGAATCGTCAGGGCTTGTTCTGGCATAAGCATGGCCCACATTTTGATTGAACTGAGAACTGGTCTCAGGAACATTGACTGGAGGACACTGAGTTCTTGTCTGTATTGATCCTAAGTCCCAGGAATTCCAAATGGCTGAAGAGCACAGATCTGTAAATGTCTAGCGCAGCCTCCGACTGGGCTAGAAAGAGCCAGTCATCAAGGTAATTCAGGATGCACACTCCCTTCAGGTCTTCAATTCGTTAAAGTGTGTGGAGCTAGGGACAGACTGAATGAAAGGACCATATACTAAGAAGCCACCAACTATCTGGATATGAAAGTATGCGTCTTTTAGATCCACCAAGAAAAAACAATCCCCATGGCATACTTGCGAGAGGATTTGTTTCCATCTTGACATCTTGAATGTCCATTTCATAAAATCGCAGTTCATATGTTTAAGGTCTGAGCCATCCTTCTTTGGAATGAGGAAGTAGGGGAGGAAGCGGGGAGGCCTGCGAGCGAATTGCAGTAACCTCGTTTTACTGTGTCCAAAACCCAACTTCACACTGGGGATGGCTTCCTAACCCTCGGCCAAGGGTTGAAGTCGATCGAGCGAGAGCCCGCTGTGTGTGGGGCTGAAGTTCATGGTTAATGGGAGAGAAAAATAGCGAGAAAAATAAGAGAAAAAATGAAAATGTTTGTCTTTTTATTTTGTTTGCAATAACAGCAGCTAGTTCCATTGGAGTGTGAACATAAATGGGCCCAATCCTTGCAACAAACACATTGCTTCCAAAACCCGGAACTAAACGTAGGGTTGGCAGGCTAACTCGAGGATGTTTAGGGGGTGGTCTCGCAGCAAGACTAAGCCCCCTCCTCTTCCTTCCCAAAGGATTAGGATGGCTTCTGAGGTGCAGGATCCAGGGTTAACTTAGGCCGGGGACCCTGGCACTTTGAAAAGGGGAAGATTGGGGAAGCGGGAACATTGCCAAGGCAATAGCTCTGGTTTGCGCTGAGTGGTCGAAGGCTTTGCGGGCTGCTGGGTCGACATTTTCTTCTGGTGATTGGAAGCAGCTGCAGAACTGGAGAGCTTGAGTAGGAAGTGTTACATAGATAGCCTGTGGCGTCTTCTGTGCAGCAGTGAAGCACTCATCCTGAGGTGGTGGAGCTCCTATGGAAACATTTCGGTCGTGCCAAGGTAGACCTTTTTGCATCCAGGGAAACATCACACTGCCAACTGTGGTTTTCCCTGAGTCATCCAGCCCCTCTGGGGTTGGTTCCGATAGTAGAGGAGTGGCCGAGGTCACGCCTGTACGCATTTCCCACGATTGCTCTGCTCTGTTTCTGGTTCGTCGGGACAGGGTCAGTCTATTCACTGCATGAAAAGTGGGGTTTTCGTCCCTGTAAACTGCCGTGAATCCCACTAATCTCCGGCAGTTATTGGACGTTTTCAGCGTTGCATGTTCGCGTTTGTCTGTGCCGAAAATCACTTGAAAATTAAAGGCAGCAGGTGTGTTTGATTAGGGTTGGAGATGAACTGTGCAGGACAGTCGACCGGCACAAAGAGCCTCGCTCACCTTTTACTGGGCTCTATGCGATGAGGACATACTCAGCTCATACTCAGAGACATAGACTTTACGGGGAAGAAACTTTTGAAATGCAGTTGCCTGCTTTTTCACTCGAAATCTTTTGACGATCGAATTCTCTGAATTGCAAAATATCTTTTATCCCTTTCTTTAATGTCAGAAAGATTTAACCAGAGATGCCTCTCCGTGGCCACCAGAGCTGCCATAGAGTGGCCGATAGATTTTGCCGCTTCCCTAGTGGCCCGAAGAGACAGATCAGCTGCCTTCCTGATCTCCGCTATTGTATCTCTCCCCACTTCCTCACATTCACCATCTATGTCCTTTAATAATTCAGCCTGCCTTTCCATAAAACACAGAGAGACAAACACACATCAAATTGACAGATACGATTTCACATAGAGCGCTTGTGAAGACACAGAAGCTAGTGTTTGTTCGGTCCAGAGGCGCTTTATACTGTAGGTTCCTGGTCAATGATGTCACCCGCCTAGGACGTCCCACCACGCCATTGGACTGGTTTCACGAGTGCTTCATGACGCAATCACGCAGGGGCATTTCCGTGGGAAAGGAAACTGACCTGTTGATCTCAGACTACGTGAGGACGTATGCAGCTGTATCATGTCAGTGATGTAAGGGGGTGCCTGTCCTTGTTGGGCTCTAAAAGTAAGTACCAAAATTTTTAAATGAATTCTAAATTGCACTGGTAACCAATGAAGTGAAGCTAAGCTAAGTGTGATATGTGCCCTTTTACTTGTGTGAGTGCTGCCTTGCAGTAGAATTCTGAACAGTCTGGAGGCGATAAAGATCTTTCTTATTAAGACAAGTAAAAAGACTGTTGCAATAATCTAAGTGAGACAAAATAAAAGCATGTGATCATCTCCAATTCGGCCTACTGTAATCCAATACTCCAATTTGATACAGTGTTGATTGATGCTAAGTTTTGTATGATTTGTGTTGAACAATTATTTGAGTTTAAAAGCTGTGCTTAAAAGGAACACTTCACCATTTTTTTTTAAATAGGGCTTATTCACATTCTTTCTTACATTTAGATGTGTACAAATGCATTTTTGTCTCGGTGCATGCATTGTTTTAGTTTGACAGGGTTGGCACATCTTACCTTTTATACCACTGTTGAATCACAACGAATGCATTAATATTATGAACAGCAGCTAGGCTAATTATTTCCTTGTTCTGCTGTTAAGTAGATAGCGTTCATAAGCTCCAGTTTGCAGAAAAGTCTTTCACTTCTGTAACAGTGGTAACCCGATAATAAATTCTAATAATCAACCAATAATTATTCAAATAAAAAGTTAATAAGTTCAGGCATTCTCTCAAAAATACAAACATGTACATACTGTGACGTTGTGCGGAGAAATAGTGCTGAGGCTGGGTCCAAACACAGTAGAAATAGTGCTGAGGCTGGGTCCAAACACAGTGTATAGCTTTATTAATCAAACTCAGGAACAGGGTACATAGACTAGAACAAGACTCGGAATCAAAAGGCCCCAACGTAGCATACATAAATTCAACAACCAACAAAGACAGGGCAGAAACACAGGGCTTAAATAATCAAGGATAAACGAGCTAGACAAGATAACAAGGGGGCGTGAGAAATAAGAAACACCTGGGAAAAATAATTACTAGACGGGGAACGATTGACAAGACACAAAACCACATCATGACACATACATGTTTCTGACATATATATGGGAGCCCTGTTTGTGCTAAATAGTGCACTTACCTTTGCCATTGTTTATTAGCAACTGAAAAAAGCAAGGATCTCAAGGACCCCAAAACACCTTAGACCCCAGAGGGTTAAAGGTGATTTTCTCAATGTTTCTCTGCCAAATATTTGATTTATATTTAAAATCAATATTTATATTTGCCAAATATATTTAATATTTGATAAATAAACGATTTATTTAGGTTTCAGGTGATTTGAAGTTCAAAAAAAAATTACCCATGTGTACCCATAAATTAAAAGTACTGATGCATGTGATTTCTCTCCATCTATGCATAAAGGCACACCCTTGAATGAGCGTGGATTTCTAGTGCATTTACTTGAACTTCTTAGGTAATATCTATGGTTTAACCCATTTGAGAGGCAGCCAAAATCAGAATTTAAAATAGACTGAATAAAGCTCTACGAACTTGACATGCAATGAGGCACAGTCTGACAAGGGATTGTGCAGATCCCTTTGAAGCACTTCAAAGTCCTTTGAAACTGCATTGATTTCGACTTCAACAATTTGGTTACCATAACTTAATTTCTTTCCCACTGAAGAAAGAAAGACATGAACATCTTGGATGGAATTGGGGTTGAGTAAATTATCAGGAAATGTTAATTTTGGGGTGAACTAATCCTTTTAACGTTGCTTGGGAAAATTTACTTGGGAAAAAAAGGAGAAATGGTGTTGGGATGGTTGTTGTTGCAGCACAGACTGTGTATCATCTGTTAACGTCTGGTATTTTCACCTGACAGTACATGCAAAAACTAATCAATAACCAATGCAGGAGAAATGACTAGCTCTACATTAACATTTTAACTGCCACTGTAAATGAATAAACAAGGTTGTTTACATTATCAATGTGAAACAGCATAACTTAGGATTTGGGAAAGCTGTTAATAATTGGCCTATGCAGTCTATTTATCAACTGAATAATTTGAAAGAAGTTGACTTTTTCTGGCATTCCTCTGGACTGGCATTGAATCACTGTCATGGTAAGTACTGGAACATATTGAGTCATCAGCCATCCAAATACCATATGAAGAGTTCAGATGCAAAAGCCTCTAAATGCCATTTGAAATTTTCTTCTTTAATGATGATTTTTTTATCAAACTTGTATATTTAAGTTCAGTAATTTCACTTAAATGACAATTAATAGGTAATTATCATTGCCATTTAAGTGAAATCACTGAACTTAAATATACAAGCTTGATAAAAATGATCATTCTAGAAGAAAGTTTCAAATGTCACTTAGAGGCTTTTGCATCTGAACTCTTCATATACAGTTATTTTATTATTTACCTCCCAAAAATATATTTGTATGTTTGTCTCCTATTGAAGCGTATTAGACTCTCCACACATCAAATAACTAAGAATGATGACAAAAATCTATCAACTTCAATAGCATAAATAGTACGCTAAGAAAATGATACATTTATTCCTGCTGCAATGCCTGCTGGGAAGCCTCAATCACACAGCTCCTTATGCTGGATCAAATGTAATTGATATTTTATTGTACAATTACAGCTACCAGAGGAAAAACCAGGGATTCACTGTCTAGGATACACAAATCAGTGTCTGAAAAAAGTCTTCCTGCCCTCTGCCTAACACGGTAAATATCCTTATGCAGGCTGGCCCAAAGCTTGACATACAGGACACAAAGCAAGGTGATCATCTTTCAAACTCTTTGTCTGCCATGTCCTGCACACATTCATTTCACTCATAGATGATTTATGCAAGTAGGTATGCACACACACACACACACACACACACACACACACAGGGACACAGGGAAATGCTTCTGAACACAGAAGTACACAATTGTTCAACCAACAATGTCATCAAACTCATATCTGACAAAAGCACATTGAAATCTATTTTTGTACAACAAAATTCCCTGAGAACAACATACAGCATCAACCATTGTGGTGAAACAGGGCAGCTAGCCAGCATTCAAGTTGGACATGTGATAACATGCCTGCATTTGTTCCAATTGTTTGTACAGTAAAACATGTTGAATTAAGTAAAAAGTTGAATGTAAACAGCTTGAAAAAAAGTTAAGTAAACAAGTTTGTTTTGTTCTTCTAACATAAGTCTTCAGAAATGTCATTAGGTAGATATTTATTTTTCCTCCGAAGTCATAAAGTTAAGGTAAAGGCTGTTCAAGCAAAAAAAAAAAAAAAAAAAGATTTTATTTTAAAATTAATTTAATTAATTTCAAGTATACTTAAAATACTTTGTTTTATGAATTTAATTTATTTATTTATTTCAAGTATACTTAAATTGCATTTATTTATAGTATAGCAAATATAGTATATTTCTGACAAGGGTCACAGGTCAGGGTGGGCTCTTAGTGACCAACCGGCACCCTTAACATGCATACCACCGTGAAGAGCTAAACCGCAGGACACAACAGGCAGGACAACCGTATAACAGTCTCTTTATTTACTTTGCTACATTCTGGCTCAAGGAAGTAACAAAATAAAGGGATCAGAGTCCAAAAATATATTAAACAATATTTCCCTTTCGTCCTGGGAACTCCAACATTTCGTCGGGGAGTTCCCCGATCACGCTAGGGAGCCTAATTACCTCTGATTATCTGAATTAAAAATGAGCCAATAAAAATTGACATGCAATCTTTGCATTCCGCGAGCCGCCTACTAGCGCGGATATAAAAAGCGGAAGTAAACATTGCAGTGATGCTTTTTGCTTCGGAGCCTCTCAGAAAAAAGCTTACCTGCGGTTCTGAAGTTTGGAATGAGCCAGAAGAAACGTTTGGTGTGCTGGTGTTACGGTGCTTCCAGTGATCCTCGTCTCAAGTGCAGCACGCGGTTGCAGTTTCCGGCGGTGTCTGCGGCTGTGATCCCTCAGCTCCACGGTGTGTTCACCTCAGTGTTGTAGTCGAGACCAGCTCACTCGAGTCCGAGTCGAGACCGAGACCATAGAGGGTCGAGTCCGAGTCGAGACCGAGACCAAAGAGAGTCGAGTCCAAGTCGAGACCGAGACCAGAGAGGTTGGATAACCTAAGGTTGTGTCTCAAACCAGACTTAAACATTTCTTCAAGAATATGTAAAATATTTGGTGGTAACAATAAAATTGGCACCATACTCAAACAGTAAACTAAATATACCATGGAATCATGTACACTGTAGGCTAATGGTAAAAAGGCCACATAGTGGTGTAGAGAATAATATGATTATTAGTTACAATTGTTACAATCAGTAAGTGGTCTTTCACAGAACATTACTGCACACGAATTCTGTGTGGCTCTTATATGCAAAATGAATTATGGATGATAAGGCAGACATTTTCATAGTTGAGCAAGAGGCTCCACATCACATCTGACCTGGGTCCTGCTGCATTTGCATGCCGCGAACATTATAGTCTCAAGTCATGCGCAGTTGCGCACAAGAAAGTCAGCAATTATTGGACGTTTCAATCAAACAACAATTTAAAGAAATATTAACATACAGTAATAATCATGACATATTTTGAATGGGACTCGAGTGGACTCGGAAATAAGTCCGAGTCCCGACTCCCAATATGTTCGAGTACGAGTCAATTCAGAGTCAAAATGCACAGGAGTCCATGACAAGACCGAGTCCATTAAAAAATGGTCTCGAGACCGAGTCCGAGACCGAGTCTCGAGTCCACAACACTGGTTCACCTCCTTTTCAGGATGTCGACTCGCCTGTGCTTTTCTGGATGCGGTCGACTTCTCCCTCAGGCTTATGGCCACAAACACTGCCTCACGTGTCTAGGCTTAGCACACGCTGAAGGAATATGAATATGACTCTCGCAATACTACATTCAAGACTGAGATCCCTGAAACATGGGGGAGTCCCTTCAGATAATCTCCGATCTATTTCGTCTGCCGGTTCAGTTCAGCAGACGGCTACTTCGGTGATTCCTGTTGGTGAGCGAGTGAGGATCACCGTGAGAAACGCGACTGGTGAAAGATCCTGTCGGGCGCCTCACGCCTTTAGTCCCTTTCTTCCCCGTGGTGCATTAAGGGGGTTGAGGAAGTCTTGATTGGTGCCCCTGGCATTCGGGCGGAGGCAACCAGACTCCTCCTTCCTCACCACTCTGGACAGCGGGGCGGCGCACGGGTACGAGGGAATTCCCCCGGTGGAGCAGTCTATCGCGATGCAACTGTGTCCGAAGACCGCTTCCACCTGGCAGGGTGCCCCTCCACTCTCCTCCCGCGCCTGTGGGTTTTCGAGGCTGTCTCTGAGCAGCATCGCTCTCATTCCCCTCTTTCCAGTCTGCGGATAGCAGCAGCGCTTCCTCGGTTGTGTCGCTCCTGTCGGCAGCTGGGGCCGGAGGGGCAGAGACCAGCTCACGAGTAGGCGGGGCCTCGTGCCTCGTCTCTCCCCCTCCCCTCACCACGGGGCGGCCCGTAGCAGAAAGCCCATGGGCCCTCTCTGCCTTCCGCCCCCTGGTGGAAGCAGGTTCCTGGCAAGCTCCACGCCCAGACCCCACTTCCAGTGGCTACATTGCCTCTGGAGCCGGCTCCCTGCCTTCCACCTCGCTGCCCCTCAGCGGGTACGCCGATGGTTCGGGTGGGCTCGTTGGGTCGGTACCTAGAGATCTGGCTAGCGCTTCTGGGTCCGTCCCGATGGCTCATCCGCACCATTCGGTTTGGCAATGCAATTCAGTTTGCACGCCGACCTCCCAGTTTCAGGGGCATTCACTTCACCCTTGTTCCTCCATCACCCCTCCGTTGCAGATTAGGTATCTTTCGAAAGCTTACGAACTCAAAATTCAACCTGTGAAAAACATTTTGAAATTGGACGATTGAGAGGCGAGCAAGGTCTTTTAAATGAGCAGCTTCAAACTCTGTTGTTCTCTTGTGCTCTGCATCACACCACACGATAACGCTGGATAAAAATAAATAAATAAAAACTTGCAGGCTGTTGTAGTTCACCCAGGACTGGACTTTATTCTGTTATGTTGTTTATTTTGATTGGTGAACTGTCTTTGAGCTAAACAGGAGATGTTGATTTTTGCCCCTCCGCTCCACTTGCGTGTTCTTAAAGAGAAACACAGTCTTTTCAGCTGGACATTATAAAATTGCTATCTTCCTACACTAAACTAGTGAATTTTCATAAGACATATTCAGAGATGATAAACAAGATGTTATATAATAATACTTTAATAAAAACCCAATTTTGACAAAAAACGGACATTTAGACTTTACTGAAAACGTACCAGCGCGACATCCGACGGGTTTTCCCAGATCGCATCACATATTTAGTTAATAAAACTTGTACATAATATGTATTTGGTTCTGTTTTGTTTGCAATACGGAGTCCCTTTTACGATTTTGATTTGGCTACAGGCTCAAAGCGCTATAGACCATTTCACAAGATGTAAACAACACTGGTCCAGAAACACTTCAATTCAATTTCAATTTGTAACTGTTTTCTTTATTTCACATGTAAAGAAAACATCTTAAAGATGTTTGTTTAACTTTTTGATTCAGTTTTAAATGTTCTGTTGGTTGTATTTTATCCCAGATTTTATGTAGTGTTAAAAAACTGAAACAGGAAGTGCTTCTGGACCAGTGTTGTTTACATCTTGTGAAATGGTCAAGCTAAGAAATAATTATTCTTCTGTTGCCATGGAAGGTACCTTTTTTCTTAGAACAAATGAATAATCAAAGAGTTCGTTGGACGAACTTATTAATTGATTGTAATATTAATTCAGCCACATCAAGCTAATCCAATTAACTGACCCAAATATTCATAATTAATAATAACAAGTTATTATTTATTATTAATATTCCAAAGAGCTGATTTGTTACACTGTACACTGTAGAAAAAGGAGGTGAACACCTTCAAAGAAGCAAAGTGAGTGCAAATATTATGGAGTAGGCCTACAGACTGCACATATTCCCCCAATACAATAAAACCATCTGCCGGGAATGTTGCTTTTAATCCGCCCCCTTTTTCAAACTTAAATTCCTCTGCAGCACATCAAGCAGTGGGCGGATTCCCGCCGTGGCACCCCTCCGCATGCCATACTTCAACATTACCCGAAGTGAACTCGCATCCTAGGGTCTTCCAACACTGTTGGCAGTCAGCCATGTCATCACAGCTGCTCCAAAGAGGAACACTAACTGATTTCAGCTTAAATTCCCTTTCTATATATATATATATATATATATATACACTTAAGGCACACTTACAAATATCACTAAGACTCCCGGAATTCTATAATTACTATAATGGCCATAGCAGTCATTCTTACTGCTCATACATTATTTGCATATAATTTCAATAAGTTATATCAAATCTAAGAATAAATGAATCTGTAATGTTAGGATAGGTAATAATAAATATCAGAACACTACATTTTAATTATGATGTATGTCAAATTTTATTAGTTAAATAAAAGATAGATTTTATTTATATTAGATACAAATTCAAAATTTATACATTTTATATTATTTTCTTTGTAAAATTATACACAAATGTATTTATCCGTGGATATAAGAATACAATAAGTTTGCGAAAACATCGCCAAAATGCATTTCAATGCCATCTAGGTAAAACCTTTCTAGGCACATATGAAATGCATATGCCCCAAACAGTCCAAAACAGTCAATCTGATCGCCACGGGAAAATATTATAAACTGCGAGAAAACAAACTGATTTAGTAACCAATATTTGTTTTAGTGAGCAAAAATATCATGCTGTAAACGCATTATAAAAGTATTCTCCTCTAAGCATGCTAACTTGGGTTGTATTGTGGGCAAACAGTGCATCAATTTCTCTGATGCTTGTGGATCTTCAAGAGCGGGAAAAAGGAGCAACTGACACATGGTCTGTGTGCAGACGGTCAGTATGACTGTTATGGCCATTCAAGGTAGAAATACTCAAAACTCCTTGTGTCTTGTATTTTTAATAAAATAACAATGATAGAATAAAATATAGGCACAAGGGTCCTATAGTTACATGGGTTTTATTTCAACAAAATTATTACATTGCAAATTTTAAAACAGTCAAAATGACTGCCTTGGGGGTTCTAGTTAAAAGTCATATTATGCCCTTTTACAAAATCTTGATTTTGTTTTTGGGGTGTACTAGAATAGGCTTTCACACTTTTTTGTTCAAAAATCACATTATTTTTCACATATTTTACATTATTACAGCACCTCCCTCCTCTGGCTCGAATGCGCCGTTAGTTTGACGAAGCCCTTGAAGACGTAATTGGCATTGTGCTAATTACATCAAGTTTATACATCAGGTTCTCAAGAAGTAGAAGAATAATTGAATGCATTCACTTAGATAAAATCATCTGCTAAATGCATAAATGTAAATATTTATCTCTTGCCATTAATGCTGAAATCATAGCCTGAGATCTATGCAATGGAGTTGTGCAGTTGATTCTTTACATCATGACAATTCAGAAGCTGTATTTTTTTAAGGCCACAAAGGTCGGACTGAGCGTTGGTAAATGGGACGGTCTACCCTACCGGAGGACTGTTCTTGTTGCAAACTATGACAGCTGCCGTTGATGAGTGGCTGTAACGTTTGTACTGGACTTTTTTGACCACATTACACAAAACCACATTACACAAAACAACACATCACATCCAGCACAGACAAAAATGACTCAATGTCCACATATTTGATTTTCTTTCAGCCAGTGTTTCACCTTTCTATTAAATGTTTTCAGGTCAGTTTCTGTTTTTTTTTTCGCTTTGGTAAATCATTCCAAAAATGGGTCTCGATCACTGAAAAAAACTTGACTGGCCAAAAGTGGTCAAGTGCATATGCTACGAACTGAAAACCCCCTGGGTAGGTTTAGGGGGGTGGGGAGTTCGTACTCATTATACGCCAAAAAGTGCGTATCATATGCACGCGAAAAACGCCTACCACATACACGCAAAAACTTGGCATGAGAAATGACATTCGTGCTATAGATACAAACTTTCATGAGATCGGGCTCAAAGGACAGAGTACGGCTGGAGCTAGATAATTTGTGCATTTAAAAATCAGCTTAAGAAAAGAAAACTGTATTATGTCTGTACAATCAAACAGTGATGCCACATAATTGGTTTCTGATCCATAAATTTCAGTGCTTCTTTATATAATGATATGATGGGTTTGACTGTTGTCTGGGAGGCTTGGCCCATAGTAACACAATAAGATAAATGAGAGAGCATCATAGCATGAATAAAAACAGCAAAGCTGCTTTGACAGGTACAGTATATGATGCCTAATCATTCTAATACAGTTTAGGTTTGTCCGGGAATACAAATTAATAAACAGTCTTACAAAGTTTATTAATGTGTATATTGAATTTGAGTTGGGAATCTAGAATAATACCTACAAATCTAAATTCCTCAACATCCTCTATTACTTCTTGATATATTTTAATAGTACATTTAGCTTTTTCTGTAATTGAGAAGCACATAGATACCTTTTTGAATAGATACCACATAGATACCATAAATGTCTTTTTGACGTTAAGAGTTAGATGATTTTCTGTTGAGGTATAAACCATTGGGATATACCCTCCATTTCCTTGGTCAGGGTCTCTGCTACTATAGTTAGTGTCCTAGCTGATACATAAATTACTGTATCGTCAGCATACATTTGGCAGTTGGCTGACTGACAGCATGTAGGTAAGTCGTTTATATATAGACTAAAGAGCAGAGGCCCCAAAATAGAGCCCTGTGGAATACCCAATGTGGATTGTAATGATGTTGAGAGTTCGGTGTTTATTGTAACACATTGCTCTCTATGCTCCAGATATGAAGCAAACAAATAAACAATATAAACTATATATAATTACATCTTAGTAAGATATGTCAACATTTGAACCACTTTAAAGTTTTAGTTGTGTCATTAGGCCTATAAGTAAGCTCAAAACCAATACTTGCATTTAAAAACGTGATTCAGCAATTACTCTCTCTCTCTCTCTCTTTAAAAAAGACAAATTGCAACCCAATGAATTCTAGAGTAGTCAAGGCTGTGAAGGATCCATCTATTGTATCGTTCATTTCACGGGAAACAAAGGCTGCATTTGAAGGCCACATTTTAAGGAGCCTTTGAATTGGAAAAGCCATTGTCGAGGCGCTGTGATGCAATCGGCCTTCGAATGTGCCCTTCAAACAATGCAGCCTGAGAATTGGGACGCAGCTATAACGACGTACAGTATTTTGATATATAACTTGACTATAATGACAGTATGTTTTTTTTGTTTTTGTTTTTTTTTTTACTTTATGAACATCAGGGTTATTGTAAAACTGCATGGTTCATATATGATGCACATAATAGGAAAAACCTTTAAGCAATTTGACATTTTGTCTACATCCTACATCATGGAGCTCTACAAGGATTTCTAGAGTAGCAGAAACAAGGATCCATAGAATAATCCAGGAAGTCCTGCATCGTGATCAAGATCAGACATTAGGATGTGCACACCATTCGGCTTAACTGTTCAGACAGAGTAGAACAGATAGCTCATACTGTAGTGCAATCTTAGAAATAAGCCACTTCAAGCATTCCTTTGTATGGCAGATTGTGAACGAAGAGTCTATGTATTGTCTAAAATGGTCTGGATGCATCTGAATAAAGCACTTTCCTGCTGGTTTCAAACGAGAGTAAAAATTAAGGCAGATTTCGGCAGGTCCCCAAGTGCGGTTTTATCTAATTCAAATGTGCCATTTTCCCTACACAGCTTGAGATTTCTTATATTCATTTTTTTTTAGCAGAGCTATTGCTATCGAAGAGTCTGTTATCTAGGCAAATTAGATACAACAGAGCCATGATAAGGCCTAATCATGGAATAAATTCCTCTTTAAAGCACTTTTTAATCTCAGGTTAGCCTTAATCTGCCTCTGGTAAAAAAAAAAAGTCAATTCAATACAAGTGCTGCATTTCATGAATGTATAAAGGAAATTTCGCTGACCACAAGCTTTGATCTTGTTCCCTGGTGGTGGAAATGCAGCAGTCAAGTTATATAAACGCTGGTTCAGCGGTCAGATTATGGTGAAGCAGATATATACGGCATAAGGTTTAATTCATTTCATTTCCTCAGTCATGCAGTTAACTGATCACGAACTCTGGAATGCCAGAGGGATCAATGCATTCTCTCCTAGCCCTTTTAAGTGACGCATTTTGGCCATCCATAGGCCTGAGACCTTAAATATGTGATATAATGCGTGATTAGCAGCAGAACTTCTAATAATAGGGAGCACCTGGTCCTTTCATTCAGTCATACATGACTAATTTGCTACGCACTTCTAAGAGAGATTGTTTGAGAAAAGGCCTTGGTTATCACCACATCGGTCACTCGAATGATCAGTAAAAGAGCTCACAAAGGCTACAGAGGAATAGCAGGGATTGCATTGGCACCTGACTATTTCCATTTGACATCCCTGGCACAGAGACAAGGATTATGCTGTCCAATTTATCTCTATCTTCTGAGGCTTACCGCTATCTAAACAGCTTGCCACTTCAAAGTGAAAGACAAACAGGGCAGAAATGGACTGTACTCTTGGACTGAATCAGCGCTCCATTTAAATGGCAGGAGCTCTGGAAGAAAATCCATTTTTGATCTCAGAGGAAAAAGAACCACGGTAAACATACGAAGGACCTCTGCACTGCCCCTCAGTGCTAAAATGAGGTAGGACACTTAAATTGGGATTAGCTTTAAAGGTGCAGTGTGGTGGCTATATGGAAGGATGTTCAATTGACCAAATGTGTGTTCTAGTGTTCTTGAAGTCAATTTGCTGAGTTATAGGAATGGCAGTATCCTCCTAACAGCCAAATATCTCTTCAGATGTTTTTTATGATCCCCTTGTGAGGGGCATTCTTCTTACAAAGGCCGCTAGTTCAAGTTTAAGATTTGTTAAAATTTTCTTAAAGAAGCCATTTTGTTTAATTTATTCCTATGATGGCAAACCTGATGCCAAATTTACTCCAGTCTTCAGAGCTGCATGATCCTTAAATCATATTAATGTTGAAACAGTTGTGCAGCCTAATCTTTTTTTTTTCTGTGTGTGTGTGGAATCCTTGATACATTTTTTCAGAATACTTTGATATATAAAGTTCAAGGAACAGCATTTATTTGAAAGATAATTTTATAAAACTATAAAACATATAATTAATAACAGGCTTTTTCATTGCATTGCAATTTCATTGAACAAAAAAATATTAAGAATATTCAATTCTGTAAATGTGTTTAAAATTGTTACTGTCTTGATGGGATAGTTCACTCAAAAATGTGTGCCCAACAGAAGAAATTGATATGGGTTTATAACAACATGACGCTCCATGGAGCCCCTAAAACTGGGACATGGTGGTGGAAAATATATATGTTTCAATGATTTTGCATTCTCTTGCAAAAACATGGGACATGGTGATGATAAAAAAAATATATATATATATATTTCAATGCTTTTGCGTCGCCTTGCAAAGGTTTTGATTCCCCCGAGCGCTTGCAAAGAACTCAAAAGGTTTGGAAGCGAACGCAAGGTTTCTCAGGGGAACACAAACACAAACGTATTCTGAGGAGACGCAACGTTTCTAAGGGAAAGCACAATTTGTGCGCAAACATTTTTTTTATAACCATGTCCCATTTTTTTTTTTTTGCACACCCCAAGCACATCCTTGACCCCAGTTTGAAAATGTCAGACCTAGACAGTACAGGTTTGCTTGCATGTGTGGGTAATTATGGAAATCCTAGAATCCTATCTCATTATTATTTTAACCCTGAGCAAGGCAATTAATATCAGTGTTTTGCTCGGGAACTGGCCCTGCAATCACTGTAGCTTAGTGACTTTAGGTAAACAGCAAATGCAGCAAGTGACAAGTAATTATCTCAAATGACTATTAAGGTTATTAAGCTCTCATTTTAATAAAGCAGATGATGCCGTACATCTAAAACATAACATTTGGGATATTTCAAATGTTCCAAGCACATCATTCATGACTGGTAGCAAAAACACAAGGATTGATTTCACATGTCTATTAGGAGCATTGCAAACTTAAAAATACCAAGTCACAATTATTTCATGAAGACAATCAGCATGACATTACACCAGATATCAACGAGACAAGGGTTATCATTGGTGATGTTTACTCTGGGCTATGAGCTACAACCACAAAGACACTGTGCAAGGAGAGCAAAGATTATGACACTTTTGAAGAGTTACCAAGCTCAAGCACTTACAAAAGAGATGTCAGAAATGACCAATGGCACACATGAGAACAGATCAAAAAGAGTTCTCATTGACAAAAATGCAAGTGCATTAGTGAGTACATTTTAAAGCAACAACATTCATTAAAAAAACAAGATGAAATGCATATTTAAACTAATACAGTATAAGAGCAATTCATTGTTTTAAAAAACGACCCATTCATTAAAAAAAAAAAAACTTTCTTTTTTTTTTTTGTAAATGAAAATAATAATAATAATAATCCATAGGAGGAAAGGGTAGCCAATCTGACCTGGTTTATATTTAAACAATATTCTTTAAAATACTGATTGTCTTATCTACATGAGCTTTGAAATATTGTGAGACACTCTTAAATCCACTGTAAATTAAAGGAAGGTGAAGGTGAAATGTGCATGTCCGACTGCAGAGTATAAAACACAGAAAAAGAGAAATCGCCACATCTATCTATATGATCCAAAGCTGGTCAAATTCGTATATCACAAACCACTGAAACAGTACAGGGCTGACTAGTCCTCCCATCTCAAACACATCTGTAATCTCTGCTGGCTTTTGTGCTGCATGCAATACAAGATAGAAGTCACTATAATATATGATCTAATCTAGATTATATGAAATGCTGTGATGACTTCACTTTAAGTAACACTTGAATACTTTTTGATATGCTTCATAAATTTGAAACAACTGGTTTAACCAAGGGGAAAAAAGGGTTTGAATAGCTTATAAATGACGTTCTTTGATGCAATTCAGATTTTTCTTTTATCAAACATATATTTTAAAACATTGCATAAATGTAAATTATATACAAGCATACTTAAATTATCTCTAAAATACCTCACTACATATAGGGAAATAACTAAGGTGCAAAAAACTGTAAATTATTCAACAGTGGGATAATAGCGCAAGACAAAGTGTTTAAAGATACAATAAAATAATACAAAAAGAGAAAAGAAACAATGAATCTTATTGGAAGCCGAATCGTATAATTTAGCAGGGTGAGGAAAGACAATAAAAGAAGCAAATAAACGTGCGAAAGGAATGCTGATGATCAGCTCATCTCCTCCTCACTCATCGTCGCTTTGGCTCCCCTCTGACTGCTCCTGAAAACAAACACAATGACATTACACGCACATGCAGACACACAGATCGGTCCACGCTAGAGCTCTGGTGACCCGCGTCCACCCCTGCGCCACACCTGACTGAACGCTGGTCTGCAGAGGCTCATTACTCGTGGACTAAGCTCGAGTAGACTGAATGTGCTCTCTTATTTCTGGATAATGAGACAATCTCACACTGATTCATGGGCCATGGTCACAGAGCGAGGAGACTAAGCGATTTACTGACATTCAGACATGAAGCGATCACATCAATGGAAAAAAGCGCATGGAGGATTCGAAAGCAAGAGAAACAGAAAGACTTACATTTTCCTATTGAACTGCAGCAGATGGGATAAAAAGAGGAATAAATGTGAGGTTTAAGGTATGGAGCGAATTATGTGCCAAAATTAAACAAACAAATCCAGAATTTTGCAAACAAACTCGATCTGCTTTGCAAAGGAAAACTCGACTCGCAAACAAAAAGCAATTTGTAAAACAAAGGTCAATTTGTGCGAAAATGCAGTGGAGTAACCAATATTGTGTTTTACAAATATAAATAAATGATTCTTGATAATAATTCACAAATGCATCCAGGTAGCCTAAAAATCTAGACGCACCCTAGCGGCAGCAAAAATTATTTTGCAGCCAGTGGTCTAGCAACTCTCCATAGACGTTTTCAAACTCTGGTCATTCCAATCATATCGTGTATAGAGTCGGCGGGCGGGCTTAACATAATGACGACAGAGATTCTTTTGATTCTTTAGATCTGTGATTTTACACAAATATGAGACAAGATATGAGAACGACAAACTCGTTCAGTGCAAACATAGTCACCAATTTAGTCATTTCGCTTAGATTCCTAGAGAGAGTAAACTTCACACATGAATGTTACGTAAATTGTATTGGCCTATTTTCAATTAAAAATCGTTAAAACTGTTAAAACTAACCCTGCTATTGATATATTTGTAAGACTGCCGATCATAGAACAGTGTAAATGGAAAATGAATGTCCGGTGATTGTGAATACCGAACCTAACTTTACCGCGCTCAACCACTATACATGCATTTCACGCATTTGTAATGGTTTGCGTTCAGCGGGGAGGGAAGGAAGGGAGGTTTGAATGGGGGGGAGACAGTAACTCATGAATGCCCTTGGCACTGGAGAGAAGTGTTACTAAGTGCTAATGTGGATTTCTGTCTAGATATGTAATAAACATTTAGCAAAGGAAAACCTCAAGGTGTTTATAATAAATAAAGTGAGACAGAAACTTTTTCCTCAGCTGTAGGCAAAAGCAAGTGCGTTTCAAACATAGACTTAAAAAATATGTTTCAAATCAGTGCTTCTCCAGGGAGAATAGCGCTAAATGAATCCCCAATTTTAGCGCCATCTACTGTTTTGGAAGAGGAAGTTCTCACAAATAAATATATTTGTGAGAAAATCCGCCTGGACGCATTTGTGAGAAAATGCTGGGGGCGGGCTATTTATTCTAGACAATTCTTTTTTGAGCCTATCTCCATAATTCTACTTTTGACTTCTAAAGTTTTAAAATTTAACTTGCATTGCATATAATATGTGCTGGTCAACTAGTCTAAAATTAAGAAACCCATAGAAAACAACAACAAATAGATGTTTACATTTAAATTAAAGCTACTTATTTTATTATTCCATGGCAATAACCAAATTTGTTACTAAATCCCACAAAAAAAGGGCTTTAATTTGTGACGTACTGTCTTTGCATTTGAACATTGTACATTTTAAACAGAACACGCATTAGCTGAATAAACATTAGCCAATACATATAGAAAACCGTTGACAATGAATAGACATGAGTCCTGTCACAGGGACCAATAATAGCAAAACGAATCACTTATCCTAAAAAGTTTACACAAATCCGACATGGGGCTGTGTTAATAGTTAAACGTCCATCCTTTTTGTTTTGTATTCTTGTGTCTCTTGACTTAAAAAAGAAAAGAAAAACTCAATAAACAGTTGTTAAAAAAAAAAAATAGTCCACCATTTAACACATTTTAAAAACATGAATGGATAAAACAAAAATGATGACATTTTGACAGAAAAAAAAAAATTAAAAAATTATCCCGTCAATTTTGGTTTTACAAGTATCTTCTCTGTGTGTGCGCGGTGCTCGAGCTTGTGCAGTTCTGGTACAATGGTACTTTTTATTCCATAAGTAACTAACGCACTAGTTCATACAAAATAATTATGTAACATAATTAGGTAATTTAGTTATTTTCAACACAATGACGTAACACATGCAGACAACACGTTTCTCAACACTGAGAATGAATAAATAAATAAACACCTGTTTCTACAGACTCGTGCTTCAATAATCCACAAATCACAGAACTTTCACAATCACTAAGCCATAATGATTTATTGTTCGGTATTACATAAGCATTTTATACTTTGCATGCCTGAATGATGTTTTCACCTTATATGAGTGACCATGAATGACGGAGTATTTTGAGATAACCCGTGCAATTGCGAACACTCATGTGTGATCATCGAATCCAGATTAAGTTAACTAAAAATAATATTTCAACTTTCCACATCCAGACCAGCCCGTTTACCTTCAGGAGTCAGAAGTACTAGGACTACTATCCTCGCTTATGAACTCCGTCCGACGTCGCGCTGCGGGAGTGGAAACGGGATTGAGCGGGATTCTTTATTGCTGTCCATTTTCAGTCTCTTTTTAATGATAGGCCATAAGCATCTGTCAATCATCCCGCTTGCTATTTTGGGAATGAACCCAGCGCTATGGTTGAATTCCGCTTATTTTGCTGTTGCTTTGAGGGCCACGCATGCACAGAGGCGTCACCAGGTTTTTGCGTAGTTTAAAGTGACAAACCGTACCAGTGTACTTTGAGGTCATAATGCTTATCCACAACACAAAATACAGTATACGTATGGATTGGAAGGTCTGCATTTGTCAGAAAATCCAGCTGAGAGATCTCACAATCATAACAGACAGTTACGCATTTGTATGCACTAGATTTGGTATTTGTTCAAAGGTTACATGCAATTTGTAAGATTGTTTGTATTTGTGAAATATTATCAAGGATCATTCATTTATATATATAAAACACAATATTGGTTACTCCACTGCATTTTCACTCAAATTGACCTTTGTTTTTGCAAATTGCTTTCTGTTTGTTTGTGTGTCGAATTTTCCTTTGCAAAGCAGATTGAGTTTGTTTGCAAAATGCTGGATTTGTTCGTTTAATTTTGGCACATATTTCGCTCCATATTAAGGACACAATATATCCTTTTTTTAATAACTGAGAGAACTGCATAACACCTCAAATACCTCTTAGATGTTGAAAGACAAGGACATGTGGCTAAGCATCTATAAATCTCTTTGAATAGTTTTCAGAGACACAATCAAGGGGGGGGGGGAGTATACACCTGTGGGTTTTAATTACAAGATGTTTAATTAAACTAAATGTCAACTGGCTAAACAGATTGTAGAAATGACAGGCCTAATTGATGAGAAGAATGGCAGACTTACATTTTCCTCTTGTTCTTCCTCGCTATCATCGTCACTGACCACAGGCTTAGCCTTTCCACGACTCGGTCTCTTCTTGCCTTTGTCCTGACATCTCTCGTCCCGTTTACTCAGCTTAATTTTCACCTTCACTGACTTAGCTTGGATTAAAAAAATAATAATAATAATTGTAATAAAAGAGATTTTGGTAACACTTTAAAATAACTGCACGCTATTAATCATTAGTTAAGCATGAGTAAACAGTTAATACATCATTTATAAAACATTAATAGACATTAATATGCAGTTTATAAATTTAGATATACATGCTTTTTTCTTGATTTATAAGCATATCTATAATGCGTTTAATGATTGTATTTTCATACTTTGTTAATGATCAATTAATAATTTCTAAATGAAGTATAACATTATTTGCAAACCAGTTGTTTAAGAGTTGTCAGTCATTTATAAGACCACTTGGAAAGTGTAAGTAAATGTAGTAAATACAGGTAGTTATAAAGCATTTATTAGTGGTCAATTAACTATTTTTGTGAGCTAATCTAAAGTGAGGACTATTCATGCTTTGTAAAGCATTTATAAAAACGATTTAAAGACTCGTCAATCTTCTAAACAGTAAAATGTAACAAACACAACACAGTGATACAGAACATAGAAATATTTAACAGCCTTTAAAAATGCTTTACAAGGCATGACTAGTCCGCACTTTAGATTAGGTCACAAAAATAGTTAACTGACCACTACTAAATGCTTTATAACTACCCAAATTAATCCTTAATTACAGCATTAATACATGTTAATAAAGCATTTATTAACACATTAAGTAACCATCACTATATGTCTGACTAATAAGATGTATGAATGTACATTTAAATAGTTTATTAATCATTTACTTACTCGCTCTAAGTAATCGTATGAACCACGGACAACTCTTAAATAACTGGTTTATAAAAAATGCAATTCTTCATTTAGAAATGATAAATTGATCATTAATAAAGGATGAAAATACAATTATTAAACAAATTATAGATATGCTTTTAAATCAAGAAGAAAGCATTTATAGCTGTATTTATGAACTGCTTATTAATGTCTATTAATGCTTTATGAATGATGAATTAATGGTTTACTCATGCTTAACTAATGATTATTAGCGTGTAGTTATTATAAAGTGTTACCGAGATTTTAAATAAATATAGCTCTAACAGAGATATAAATACAAATTAGCTTATAGAATTTTTTGTCATTTTAACAGGATAACACATACAATGAGAATACATTTTGTTTCAAATGACATACACATCTATTAAAAGTCCATCTCAAATGCCACCTTCCTAAATCAGTACTTTGTAGTTAACCTTTTTGCTTGATCAATTGTAAAATTAACGTTAAACAAACAAGACCTCATGAAATCCTTAGTGTTTCTGGCTTTTAGTTCATGTTTAATGACATCAATATGTCAGTGTACTCGTTGAAAATGACATGACTCATCCTGCATTGCACAAACTTTTGTCCAATCAGATGCTCTCGATTGAGAATGTCAATGCAGTTGACTAGAAAGTAGAAAATCATGTTCATGCTGTGATGTATCTAAAGCCTTAAGTCACATTTCCACTACTTTTGAAAATTGTGTACGGTTACCGCATTTCTTTGTCGTTATCTTCCACTTATTCATCATGTTAAAATGAATGAATATTGAATATATAATATATCCTAAAAAACAACAACAAATGCCAATACGCCTAAAAGAAAAGCATAGTAGGTTTTCTATGGCAAATGAACATAAATAATGTAATTCTACAAATATAACACCTCATTTTACACAAATAGTGTTTAAAGATGAATGTTTTAGTGCAAAGATGATGACAATTCTCACCTCACGCTACACTTTTAAAAGCAAGTATTGGTTTTAAGCTTACTTGCATATTAAAGATTAAAATACATCACATCCAACCCAATTTAACTGCAAAGTTTAAATATTTCAACTCACCCGAAGCTAAAATTAAATCAGAAAATTATGCATGTGCATATATGTTACGCACACAAAGCTCCCGTACTAATCTCCACTGGAAATAAATGACTCCGGATATAATGAAAAGCAACTTTATGGCTATTTAAAAAAAAAAAAAAAAAAAGGTATAGGCCTTTGAAACGTGCCACCCAAACAACTTGATTCAACAAAGGAAAGAACTGCATTTCTCAAGCAAGAACATTCATTAGGCCATCCTTAAAAATATTTTGGTTTGCAGTAACAGCAAAAAAAAATTTTTAAAGGGTCGGTAGGTAGGTCAATATTTTTTTTTTTTCAAGATTCAGTGAAAAAAAAAAGTACAATTTTGGTCATGGTGATCATGAATTTTTAAAAAATTGCATATTGTGATGTCACTGACTGGGTCTTCAAACTGTGCATCCACTGCTAGGTGTCAATGCAACCTACAACCGGTTACGTTTTAGGCCAATCACAAAATGAATAAAATATCTGTTTGTTATGCAACAGTGTGCAGGCTTATATATATATATATATATATAACCTATATATATATATATATATATATATATATATATACATGAGATATAAGCAAAAACAAGTACAAATACATGGTACAATACATTAGCCTATATACACAGTGCTTTAATTTCAGGAAGGTCTTAAATTATCTACTTTTCAGTTAAGTGTGTCGCTCTGTCTGAAAATAAATTTAATTTAGTAATCAAATGTAAAATGACACTGCATGGCTTATCATAGTTAGATTAACGCTTATTAAAGTTTAAGTTATTCATTCAAGAGCTGCGAGTGATTTTTCTCTGCCTTTTGTTGTTTGATTCGCATTACTGGCTCAATCGTCACATGTTTATTAGACTACTGCCCCTTTAAGACCGAGAGCGGATCAAATAGAATAGATGACTGACGCACCATCATTTACTCCCAACTATTTACGTCCATTTAAGACATAAACTGTTTAAATGAATCTCAGAGCAGGTCATTTTATATTTTATGTATATTTGATTGTTTAGCTGCGCACATGAAGCCCAAAATGAGGCTATAGCCTACTTTTCTTGTCTCGTTGCAGTGCAGCCTTGTGAACCGCGTCTCTTGCGCAGACTTTAGTGCTTTTAATAGCTCTTTTAATGATTGAACGCGTCCGCAGTTTAGCAACAGTACAGACTGCATTTTACAACAATTACCGGTCGTGCTGATTCTGACGGTACGTTTGGGCTTTAGGAAGAACTGACAGCGCAACGCTGTGAAGGGAAGGAAGTTACGCTAGACGCGTCTGTAATTGTTTCATCTCAAATAGGCTATCTTTCTTTTTATAATCTTTGAAAGCGGAAATCTAAAATACAATTAGTATAATATCCCAGATCTAAGTGTAACACGTTCTGTCCTCATTGTCACTCATTAAGCAGGGCTGTCGTGTTGTCCGCGCTGTGGCTCCGGGTGAGAGATCGCTCTCTCTCTTCTGGACTGCGAATAGCAAAATTGCACCACAGTGTCATGATCCTGGTTCTTCTCTCTTTCTCTGTCTCCCTCTTGTGGCCGTTTGTTCACTCTCTCTCTCTCTCTCTTTCTTGCATTACGCCCTCAGGATCTCATGATCTCATCTCTTTCAGCTGATGCTACTCTTCCTATTATCTGTGCTGGTCGGCACCAGCTGTTTCCATTCTTCCCCTGATTGTTTCTCCTTCTTCTAGCGCTTTCTGTCCCTAGATCCTTGTCGGATTATTCTATGTTGTGGCTTAATACTGACGCCGGAATTATCTCACTCTACTTTGTCCTGTCCTGTCCTGTCCTGGTGTGAGCTGTATTCCTACCTGCATATATTACTGTGTGGTTTTGCTCTCTGACTTCAGTGCTGCACTGGAAGCTGTGGTCCTCTGCCTCGCCACCAACCTACTGCTGACCTCACCTCATTCACGGGAGGTTCGGGGTTTCTCTGCCTAGCGAGTCGCCGTCCGTGGCTGCATTCGGGGCTCACCAGAAGTGGGGATTTCTGTTCTCATTTAGTGCCGTGTGGCCGTGACTGTTTTCTACTATTATTCCCCTGAACTTCTAATGATTACTGTTGGTCTGCTTACTATCCATTAAAGACTATCAGTTGACCGCATCCTCGCTGTTGGGTCCTTTTTCCATCCATACGTTACAGAATAATCCGACCACGATGGACTCAGCGAGTGGCAGTCCCCTTCATGCGGCTGTCGAGATGCAGGGTGTTTTACTGGGCCGACATGATGAGGACATCTCGTCGGCAAGACAGGCTGTAGAGTCACTGGCTGCTCAGATGACGGGTCTCTCTCAGCGGGTTCACCAGTTACGCTCAGAATCACCTTCTTTTCCTGAGACCCGCGGAGTGTCCGAACCCCGGATAAATAACCCGCCCGTTTACTCGGGTGAGCCCACGCAATGCCGCTCCTTTCTGACACAGTGCGAGGTGGTCTTTTCTCTCCAGCCCTCTACGTATTCTACTGACCGGTCTAAGGTCGCTTTTGTCATCTCACTCCTCACTGGCCGGGCACGGGAGTGGGGCGCGGCGAACTGGGAGGCCGAGACCAACTGTGTGTTTGACTTCTCTCTTTTCAAGGAGGAGATGATAAGAGTTTTTGATCGCTCAGCCTATGGTGAGGAGGCTTCGCGCTTGCTCTCTGTACTCCGTCAGGGGAGGCGTTCGGTGACTGACTTCTCCATCCAGTTCCGCACGCTCTCGACGACCTGTGGGTGGAACAATACGGCTTTGGTGGCCCGTTTTCTGGAGGCTCTTAACCCGGAGCTCAAGGACGAGATTCTGGCACGCGAAGCACCCACCCAACTTGACGCTCTCATCGATCTGGCGATTCGCGTGGAGAGACGCTTTGACTCACGCCGTCGAGCCCGCGGAATGGAAGCCGCCCTCTTCGCTCCGCCTGAGGGTACTCCTTTTCAGCCTGCCACTCCGAATCCTGAGCCGATGCAACTCGGAGGTCTTCGTATCTCCCGCAAGGAACGTGAGCGACGTATCATGAATCGTCTGTGCATGTACTGTGCTGCCGCTGGACACTTTGTCTCAGACTGTCCAGTAAAAGCCAGAGCTCGTCAGTAGGCGGAGGGTTACTGGCGAGCGCTGTTTCTAGGATCCCTCCGTCCAAGTCCTGCACCACTATGCCTGTCCTCCTTCGATGGTCTACAACCTCAGTGTCCGGGACCGCTCTGGTCGACTCCGGTGCTGAGGGAAATTTCGTCGACGAGACGTGGGCTCGTGAACAAGGTATTCCCCTCATTGACTTAAAGAGCTCCACCCCCCTGTTCGCCCTAGATGGCAGTTCCCTACCTAGGGTGCGGAGAGAGACTGTTCCCCTTACTCTCTCCGTCTCAGGGAACCATAATGAGACTATTTCTTTTTTAGTTTTTCATTCTCCCTTTACACCGGTAGTTTTGGGCCACCCTTGGCTCGTTCAACATAATCCCCATGTTGACTGGTCTAACGGCTGTATTTTATCCTGGAAACTGTCGTGTCATGTTAAGTGTTTGACTTCTGCTGTTCCCCCCGTGTCATCTGTTTCTGTTTTCCAGGAAGAGCCGGGTGATTTGACAGGAGTACCGGAGGAGTATCACGATCTGCGGGAGGTTTTCAGCCGTGCTCGGGCCACTTCTCTCCCCCCTCATCGCCAGTACGACTGTAGCATAGATCTTCTCCCGGGGACCTCTCCTCCTCGGGGAAGACTATACTCGTTGTCAGCTCCAGAACGTAAGGCGCTCGAGAATTACCTGTCAGAATCTCTAAATGCTGGTCTGATCGTTCCATCGTCGTCTCCTGCAGGTGCCGGCTTCTTCTTTGTCAAGAAGAAGGATGGCTCTTTGCGCCCTTGTATAGATTATCGAGGGCTGAACGAGATCACTGTCAAGAATCGTTACCCCTTGCCACTGATGTCTTCAGCTTTTGACATCTTACAGGGAGCAAGGTTTTTCTCTAAGCTCGATCTCCGTAACGCTTATCATTTAGTTCGAATAAGGGAGGGAGACGAGTGGAAGACTGCGTTTAACACACCCCTGGGGCACATTGAATATAGGGTTCTTCCTTTCGGTTTGGTCAACGCTCCCGCAGTTTTTCAGGCTCTCATTAATGACGTCCTCCGCGATATGCTCAATATTTTTGTCTTTGTCTACTTGGACGACATTCTGATTTTCTCTCCGTCCCTTCAGGTCCATATTCAGCACGTCCGCCGAGTCCTCCAACGGCTTCTAGAGAATCGTTTATTTGTCAAGGCTGAGAAGTGCACCTTTCACGTGTCTTCGATTTCGTTTTTAGGCTCTATTGTCTCCGCAGAGGGGGTCAGTATGGATCCAGGCAAGGTGTCGGCGGTTACCGATTGGCCCATACCCGACTCCCGCGTCGCGTTACAGCGATTTCTCGGATTTGCGAATTTTTATCGTCGTTTCATCCGAAATTTCAGCCAGGTAGCCGCGCCCCTTACGGCTCTGACGTCCGTCAAGTCCAGCTTTAGGTGGTCAGATGCCGCACAAACGGCATTTGATCGGCTAAAGACCCTTTTTACTACGGCTCCGATCCTACTCACTCCCGATGTCTCGAGACAATTTATAGTGGAGGTGGATGCTTCAGAGGTGGGGGTCGGGGCTGTGCTCTCCCAACGATCCGCCGCTGACGGTAAAGTACATCCCTGTGCTTTTTTCTCTCACCGCCTTTCACCTGCTGAACGTAACTACGATGTCGGTAATCGGGAGTTACTCGCCATTCGCCTAGCTTTAGGGGAGTGGCGACAATGGTTAGAGGGGTCCACTGTTCCGTTTCTAGTGTGGACTGACCACCGTAACCTGGAATACATCCGTTCTGCTAAGCGTTTGAACGCACGCCAGGCTCGCTGGGCTCTGTTTTTTACTCGCTTTGATTTCTCGATATCCTACCGCCCAGGTTCTAAGAACGTTAAGCCCGATGCTCTCTCCCGTCTTTTTGATTCGTCTTCTGCGCCAGTCAATAATGACGCGGTGATTCCCCCAGGGCACTTCGTGGGGGCTATTGTTTGGGGAATCGAGAGACTGGTCAGAAGGGCTCTCTCTCGAGTCACTGCCCCTCCTGAGTGTCCTAGGGATCTTCTTTTTGTTCCCGTGTCAGCGCGTCAAGCGGTCCTTAGATGGGGACATTCTTCCAGATTAGCCGCTCATCCGGGAGTTCGGGGTTCGCTCGCCTCTATCCGTCAGCGTTTTTGGTGGCCCACGTTAGAACATGACACGCGTCGTTTTGTTGCCTCTTGTGTCGTATGCGCGCAGACCAAGTCGGGTCATTCTCCCCCAGCCGGTCTCCTTCGACCCTTGCCTGTGCCTGCTCGTCCGTGGTCGCATATAGCGCTTGATTTTATCACCGGACTTCCCCCCTCAGCAGGGAGTACGGTCATCCTGACTGTAGTCGATCGTTTTTCTAAGTCGGCGCACTTTATTCCGCTCCCTAAACTTCCCTCTGCTAAGGAGACTGCTCAGATCATGGTAAACCATGTCTTTAAGCTGCATGGGTTACCCTCCGATGTAGTATCTGATAGAGGTCCGCAGTTCGCCTCATTGTTCTGGAAGGAATTTTGCCGCCTTATAGGGGCCACCGCCAGCCTTTCGTCGGGCTATCACCCCCAGACTAATGGGCAGGCCGAACGGGCGAATCAAAGCATTGCTCGCATTCTCCGTAGTCTGGCTTCTCGCAATCCCGCATCGTGGTCTGAACAGCTCCCTTGGGCTGAGTACGCTTATAACTCGCATCCGTCTTCCGCCACGGGCCTTTCGCCTTTCCACGGTTGCCTTGGCTACCAGCCTCCTCTGTTCTCCTCACAGGAGGCGGAGTCTAGGTGTCCGTCCGTTCAGGGTTTTATTGCTCGCTGTAGACGCACCTGGAGGAGAGTTAAATCAGCACTTTGTCGTACAAGGAGACGCATGAGAACAGCGGCCAATAAGCGTCGGGTAAGGAGCCCTCGTTACATTCGTGGTCAGAGAGTGTGGCTCTCCACGGCAAATTTGCCTCTCCAATCCGAGTCTCGTAAATTGGCACCCCGTTTCATTGGTCCTTTCCGCATTATCAAGATCATCAATCCTGTCACTGTCCGTCTTCGTCTTTCGTCCGATCTCCGTCGAGTCCACCCTGTTTTTCATGTCTCATGTATTAAGCCGGTCATTCGCCCTCCCTCCCGTCCTTCTTGCCCCCCCGTTCGTGTTGAGGGCGTCCCTGTCTACACAGTCAGGCGAATTTTGGACAGACGCCGACGGGGTCGTGGGTACCAATATTTAGTCGACTGGGAGGGGTATGGTCCTGAGGAGAGAAGTTGGGTTCCCTCCCGAGACGTCTTGGACCCCTCGCTCATCGAGGATTTCCTCCGGTCTCATCGGTCTTCAGACCTGGGAGCGCCAGGAGGCGCTCGTTGAGGGAGGGGTACTGTCATGATCCTGGTTCTTCTCTCTTTCTCTGTCTCCCTCTTGTGGCCGTTTGTTCACTCTCTCTCTCTCTTTCTTGCATTACGCCCTCAGGATCTCATGATCTCATCTCTTTCAGCTGATGCTACTCTTCCTATTATCTGTGCTGGTCGGCACCAGCTGTTTCCATTCTTCCCCTGATTGTTTCTCCTTCTTCTAGCGCTTTCTGTCCCTAGATCCTTGTCGGATTATTCTATGTTGTGGCTTAATACTGACGCCGGAATTATCTCACTCTACTTTGTCCTGTCCTGTCCTGTCCTGGTGTGAGCTGTATTCCTACCTGCATATATTACTGTGTGGTTTTGCTCTCTGACTTCAGTGCTGCACTGGAAGCTGTGGTCCTCTGCCTCGCCACCAACCTACTGCTGACCTCACCTCATTCACGGGAGGTTCGGGGTTTCTCTGCCTAGCGAGTCGCCGTCCGTGGCTGCATTCGGGGCTCACCAGAAGTGGGGATTTCTGTTCTCATTTAGTGCCGTGTGGCCGTGACTGTTTTCTACTATTATTCCCCTGAACTTCTAATGATTACTGTTGGTCTGCTTACTATCCATTAAAGACTATCAGTTGACCGCATCCTCGCTGTTGGGTCCTTTTTCCATCCATACGTTACACACAGACAAATTGTTTAATATTATATATAGAAATGTTTGATATTCAGCCCCGTTGCCCGTTTAATACCGGGTTTACCAAGCGGGAACACTGAATGAAACGAAGCGAACGTACAAGCCAGTGTGACACGCGTAAACCAATAGTGTAAACATAATGACGCCACGGGTTTTTATTTAAAAGAAAGAACGTAGCCTGGCTACGTTTGTATGTAGACATAAGAAACTTCCACAATAGCCTACCAACTAAAATATAATTAATATTATTTTATTGAATTTGAATTAGTCGTTTGAAGAGTAAAAAAAAAAATCGGTCGGTCTGAACGCAAGTTACAACCGGCAAGTCGGTCGGACCAAAAGGGAAAAAAAATAAAAAATTGGGTCGGCCCTAAATTGACAGGGTCGGTCGGGTTACGGCAAACAAGAATATTTTTAAGGGTGGCCTTAGTATCAATGAATTGGTCCTTTGTTAATGAAAAATCTTACACTCTTCCTCTGAATCTTCCTCATCATCGTCATCATCATTGCTGTCATCGTCACTCTCCTCCCTGGCAATCTTTTGTCTGGCACTCTTGAATACTGACTGGAGAACAATGGAGTCCTCATAGATCTACAAAAAAACAAAGGCTAATTTACAAGCAATAATTTAAAACAAACACAACCCTTGCTGTGATTAACTGTATTATCTGTAACCCGAACAAAGTAGAAACAAGGTGAGGTAAAAATAATAAAAGCATAATCTGACACATTCCCTTCAAATAAAAAGGGATGCTTAGAACCGTTTGTGAGATTTGATTATATTTTTGAAGACGTCTATCTCCAGAATGTGCTAATTTCAAAGGAGATTAAATATTGATTTTAAACACACAGACAAAATCTGGTAAGTAATCCAGTAATCATACACAATCCACCATGAAAATGCTGTGTAAGGAGATCCTCCGATATAGATATAACTGATCTGAAATATAAAGTACAGTGCTTCTTATAAACATTGGCATAAATAAATTCAATACATCAGGGAATTGGCAGAAATAATCTTCTTTAGACAAACCAAAAATCCCCATTTTATAGCACACAATAGCCATTTCCAAACAGATCAGTGGCTATTCATGACATAATAATATTTGAATGAAGCACTTTATAGAACTCATGCAACATAAAATCACTGCAAAATGGTGGTGTGGTCCTACTAGGTAATTCATGACTAAGACAGTCATGGAGGGTGTTCAATCTATTTATTCACTCACTTGTGAGCCCTCTAGATTGTAAGTCTGAGCATTGTGACAAAGCAGCATGACGTCTTTCTCCAGATCGCCCACACTCCTGTACTTGTGGCAGCGCACACGCTCCTGCAAAACAAAGAACACTTCTAACACCAAAACATCCTTCCCCTGTAGGGTGCAACGTTAACAACTGAGGAAAAAAAACATGCAAGGAGAGTGAGGTGGATCATTATGTGGACGAAAACATCAGTTTATCTCATCTTAAAACAAAAACCAATTCTCTATGGCTGTTATCGCCCAGCCGAGGTAATGAGGGAGCCAGTCCTGATCGAACGATAATAAGTCACAGCAGAACATATAATATGTGATCTCCAGATGTGTGTAGGCTTTAGGGCCACACTGAAAGTAAAAAGATGTCCTGTAACTCACGTACCTTGATCTTCTTGAAGTCCACTGGCTTCCTTATCAGTTCATAGTATTCAGGGAGCTCTTTCCTGGAGGGCAACTGCACAAAGACCTCGCTGAGCTGACGGCCTGATCTGTGATCAGAAACAGAGATGGAGGATTATCCTCACTTCCTCAGACAGAACGGTGAGAGATAAACTATGCAATTAATCTGGGTGGACTGCTTTTCATTATCATCATATTGGTGCTTTACTAACTATTATCCCTCAAGTTCACCCGAGGCCAACAGGAGAAAACACAAGTCTAAATCTAGGACAACAGCAAAGGGTATAAAGGTCACCAGGAGTAATACTTTCTTGAGACATACTGGCGACAAGGTATTTTTTTTTTACCCTGTCTTCAGCTCATATCTGTCTGTTACAGTTGCTCTAAATATTTGACACAGTGCAGATGATTCATTACACATTCAGTGATTAGATCAGGGCTCAAATTGGAGCAATTATGGTGTGTCGACCTTCATTCAGACCTCAATTTATAGTTTTTGCTGCAGATGCATGTTTAGTGTTAGTCTCATGGCTCAGACTGCAGCACAATACCAAACAGCTTTCAACTAAGCTGAAGGAGGAATTCTGCTCATTACGAACTCAGCATTTAACTTAGTTTAAAATTTCTAAATTGGCGGCTCAAGATGTCAACAATTTCAAATGGCTCAAATTTCCAGCTATGACATTATTATGATGAAATGCAGTAATTAAAAAAAAAAAAAATCATTCAATGAGTAGCAAAACTATCTGGAGAAATGAAACAGAATGCGCTAATAGGACTAGTTAAAATTAAGGTGTGCAATAATTTTTTATTATTAAAATATATATCCTGTGTCATGATTCTTGTCATTTTTTTCTCTAGTCTTGAGGCAGGATCATAACAAACCCATGTTTTGTTTGCAGACACATGGTCTTTGTGTTGTCTCGTTCTCTTACCCCGCCCCCTTGTTATCCTCGTCTTGTCTTCATTGATCAGTGTCACCTGCTGTCGTTATCTGTTCTCCCTTTATTATCCCCTTGTGTTTGCTGTCCTGTGCTGCTTCATTGTGTATTCTTACATGGTTAACATATTCCGGCGACTACCTTGTTTTGAGTTCTGTTTAACCCTCTGGGCTTCTTCGGTCAAAAATGACCGAAAACTGTTACGTTTTGAAATGTTTAATTTTTTTGCTACATCGGATGGGGCTGAAACTTGGTGACTTTTGTTGTATTACCTATATGAACACACAAAAAAATCAAGGAGATGATTCTGATTTGTTAAAGGGTCGTAAAAAAAAAAGTCACACTTACAGTAGCTTCCTCCCGGTCAAAAATGACCGACATAGAAAATTAATGGGAAATACAGAGAAACTTTTGGGGGTACAAGCTACAGATCAGCAACTGTGCAGAAAAAAAGTGTACAGCAATGAAGGGGTGACACTCTAGAACATCAAGAGTGCAAATAAGACCACCCCCCCCCCACACACACACACACACACACACACACACACCCACGCACACAAACACACACACATACACAGAAAAACTGGCAAGACTGTAACAGTAAATTTGTAGAATATGCAAAATAAAATCAACAAATGAAAAAAAAAAATCGTACTCAAATGCACGCGCACACACACACACACACACACGCATGCACACACACGCGCACACATACTGTACACACACACACACACACACACACACAGAGAGAGAGAGAGAGAGAGAGAGAGAGAGAGAGAGAGAGAGAGAGAGAGAGAGAGAGAGAGAGAGAGATTCACTGGTAAGACTGCAACAGCAAATTTGTAGAGTATGCTAAATAAAATCAACAAATTAAAAAAAAAAATCTTGCTCACATGCACGCACACACACACACACACACACACAGAGAGAGAGAGAGAGAGAGAGAGAGAGCGAGAAAATTAACTTAATTAGTATTATTTTATGTTTATTCCTGTTCGATCATTATTGCTGTTCCCTTATGAAGTTTTTATTACTTATTGAATAAAAAAATTAATAAAAAAAATACCAATTTATTGCAAAATGTCTGTAAAAGTGTTTTGAATTATCACTAACCATCCCTTCTTTTGTTCAATTATTTGAATGATCAAATACTGAGTAACAAAAATGTTTGCATTGTGTTCCCTTTCTAACCAAATGCTAATGCTATTACAGGAAACCTGTTTGAAACCAGTCATTTTAACAAATACATTTTCAAGACATTTCAACTTCAAAACCCAAGTGAAAGCATTTTATGCTCTGTTGTTTGGGATTAGTCATGAAAGTGTGGGACTAAGACTGGAGTTCTTAACATTTCAGAACAATTGCAGCTGTGCTCAGTTTACACATTAGGTGACTCATTAAGTTCAACAGTCATATATTTGAAATAATTGCCAAGGACATCTGTTTCTAAGAAAGACGCTTAAGTACTACCTAAGTGACATTTCTAGACGTCTTGGTTTAAATATGGGCTAGATTAGAGCAATTTGTCTATCATGTAGAATTACTGCCATGTCCAGACAGAAAAATTATTATTCCACAACTGATATATGCTGTTAACAAGGTTGTTGTCATGGGGACCACCAAGAGAGAACCCCAACATATGATCAATGCTACACTTCAATCTGTTGGACTGCAGCTTAATTGGGTAACACATCAAGCCCATGTCCTCCCCCCAACTGAAATCAAATCGTCACTCTAAAGCTGGTTAGAAATTCTCAGAGGGGAATGAGAGTCAAAATTCCATGAACCAACATCCACTACATTACGAGCGTGATATTAAGGCTACATTATTAATCAGAACACTATTAATCATCAAAATAATTTAATCAAATTAAGCTTATTAATTTCCAATCTCATTGAATTTGTGTTCATCTAATCATCTGAGCATAGAGGACGAACTAGCTAGAGCTGCAACTCATGTCACATCTGACACAAGTGAGGACACATGCATGCATGGCTTGTAAAATTTAAGTGGACTCGATTAAGGCTTGGGAACGTTCAACTGTAAACATGAGTGGATGAGCTTCAAGATTGGCATATTATCTTCACACTCAACGAGCATGCGCTTGATGCGCTGGTGTTTCAAAGATCTCCGCTAGGCGGCAATATACAACAGTCAACATTCATTAGGTAACCTGACCTAACAATATTAAAGCATTTATTAATCTAAATCAATCAGTAATAAAATGACCTAAAAAATGTAATATAGTAATACCTGTTTAGCTTGTTAACATTATGCTGTGCATTATATGAACCCAAACAGTAACCAAACCAAATAAATGCTATAAATGTTGATAATTCTCTGTTGATGCATGACAGCTAATGGATGCATGACATTTAACATGTCATTTCATTATTCTATTATTATTATTATACATATTATTAACCGATTTTAATTGTATAATTTCAGTTTTTTTTTTCAAAATCACAATTTTGCCTACTGTATGTTCCTTGACTGAATTTATTTTTTACATTTTGATACTTTTTCTTTGCACATTTGGTAGTAGTTTTTTTTAAGCAGTGTTTTTTTTAATAAAATTGTTTCAATTCACTTGTATTTATATTTTTATTTTTATTTTTTTTTTTGGTATCGATACTGAGGTATTAGGTTCTGTGCGTTGTAGTGGAACCTGTTCGTCAATTGGTTTCGTTCCGCCGGGAAGACCCCGAACTTGCCCCTTCAGAGTAGTGCTTTCCTTCCTGCAAGATGGGTTGGAGCGAAGGCTATCCTCCTCCACCCTCAAATTGTATGTTGCCGCAATAGCCGCTCATCATGATGCAGTAGAAGGTAAGTCATTAGGAAAGCACAACCTGGTCATCAGATTCCTTAGGGTGCTAGGAGGCTAAATCCGCCTCGTAATCCACACCCCATATCCTCTTGGGACTTAACTCTAGAGCTCAGAGCACTCCAGACACCCCCTTCTGAGCCCTTACCGACGGTTAAGTTAAATATCCTGTTTATGAAGACCGCTCTCCTGTTGGCTTTGGCTTCTTTTAAGAGGGTAGGAGATCTGAAGGCATTTTCGGTCAATGAATCGTGCCTGGAGTTCGGACCGGGTCTTTCTCACATTGTTCTGAGACCCTGGTTCGGATTTGTGCCCAAGGTTCCAACCACTCCATTGTGGTTCATTGTGGTAGTGAACCTGCAAGTGCTGCCCCCGGAGGAGGCAGACCCAGCCCTAGCTTTCCTCTGTCCTGTCCGCTCTCTGCGTTGTTACGTGAAGAGATCGCAAAGCTTAAAGCCCTCAGATCAGCTCTTCGTCTGTTACGGAGTTACTTCGTTTGTTACAGTATGGGACCCAAAACAGATCCCTGAGGAACACCAGAATGGACTTGTCCAATATCACATTTGTTGTTTCCCAAGACAACAAACTGGGAATGATCAGTGAAGTAAGATTTGAACCAGTTTAGTACAGTACCAGTGATATCAAGCCAGCTCTCCAGCCTATGTAGCAGGATAGAATGGCACACTGTGTCAAAAGCTGCACTCAGATCTAACAAGACCAAGATGGTAGAGGCTCCAGAATCAGCTGAGACAATCAGGTCATTCATAAAACGAACCAAGGCTGTCTCTGTACTGTGTCCCTTTCTGAACTCAGACTGAAAAGGTTTGAAAAGCTTGTTGGATGACAAGTGTAAGTGGAGTTGTGCCACAACAACACGTTCTAAAACCTTGGAATGAAAGGGGAGATTTGAGATAGGCCTGTGGTTTGATAGGTCTGACTTATCACATCCAGGCTTTTTAAGGACTGGTGTAATAGCTGCAACCTTTAGGGCTTTTGGTCTGTGGAATTAACTGAATTTGTCTGCGAATTTTCGCTGTAGGCTTTGAAAGGGGACTCCTGTTAAATAAAATATCTCGCTAGGCATTGAACTTTGAGCTTTATAATTTTACAGGTATCATTTATGCTCTAACAGCAATATTACACACTAACTAAAGATTGAAAAATGGAATCGCGAAGAACGGGACCTTTAAAGTTTGTGAGTGTGTATATACGAATGAATGACGATAGTTTTAGCAAATAAAATGGTAAAATTCTTGTGAAGTGACTGCGAAGCTCTCCAATGAAGTTCAAATGTGTGCGTGTCCTCATAGACGCTGAAAACACCAAGAGTGTCACGCAAGCGTCAGAATGAAGAGCACACATTCTAAGTTTATTTCAATAGCAAAAGCAATAGCTTTTTGAGCTTTAATATTCATAGACACTTAGTAGGCTACATATCGAGATTTGATTCATTGTATCATTACTTTTGATTTATTCATTCAAAAATGGCCAAATTGCGTGACGTTCCGCTTTACAGTAGGCTAAGTTACATTTGTTGCTGGATTCCATGATTCGATCCATGTCGCTGCGCAAACACAGACGCCACGGCGGGCAGGGTGAATTTATGAATGAAAGTTCTTTCACAAAACGATGTTGTTACGAATCCTCACGCTTTTTAAAGTGGGTATACGGAGATCTTTGACATTTCCTGGTGGGCATACGGAAATCCTTGACAATTTCTAGTGGGTATACGGCGTATACCTGCGTATCATGTAGACTACACCACTGGTTCTAATACGAACTAGCTGACCAAGAGGGGGAGAAGATAAACCATAAATAATTTTATATTTATAAATAAAAGTGTACGTTTGTATAAGGACTCTAATGGTTTTAGAGTCACTGAACTCGAATGAGACCAGGTGGTTAAACAGAAAGTCATGTGAGAAATAACCATAGAATACATAAACATCTTAGCTGCTTCTAATGGCGTTATCTCTAGTAAGCTTAAAATTATAAAGATTAAATTTAACCTGCTTGCAAACCTTTTTTGCGTGAGCTTTAAATGTAAATTTAGAATAAATCAATATTCCCAGATATTTATATTGTGGCACTACCTGCAGTGAAGAAGAAAAAAAATATTCTTAAAATTTCACAAAATTAATGCCATCATTTTGACAGCCTTATTTCAAACAGATCTTTTTACAATGACAGTGTACATAAAAGATTGCATTAATAGTGGAAATACTCACATATTCTCAAGTGAATTTATTTTAATTTATGTTAGAATTTAAAAAGTTCTGCATGCACATTTTGCCATTTTAACATTAACAATAAATCGACAGTCTTGAAAATGGGAACAGATATGCTCAATGAATTAATCAATAAATTAAAGGACACTATGCATGATTTTTTGGCTTGCTGCCATTAGTTTTTACAAAGCATCTCGTCCTTCATGACGGCTCTGACATTACTTCACCTTAAATTACTTCTGGTCGATACTCCAGTCAAGATTCATTCCACATGTATACTACGGGACACAGTAACAATGCCTGTCAACACACTGATTGTCTATCTCTACACTGCAAATTCCTGAAAAAGCTGAGATGTTGAGAGAGTTCAATGTTAAGAAATCTACATTGTACTTAGGGTCAGCTTTACTACAAATGAACAGACAATCAAACGGTGATTAAGAAGAAACAATTCAAAGGGTCATCTGCAACAATACCATGAGGTGAGGAATGGAAGTTTAACAGCACTTACGCGTCTCTATAATTGATGACCGTGTCGACAATAGCATTCATCTGTTTTGTGAGTTTGGGTGGGTTTGGGGAGAGCTTCTCTGCTGGAGGGCGTCCTCTCCTTTTCTTGGCCTTGTCTCCGTCCTCACGCCTCATGTCTTTGTCCACATGTCTCCTACGCTTGCGCCTCTTCAGTCGTATTTCCTCCTCGATTTCCTCCAGGTTGCCATCCTCTATAGCCTGCCAAAATTCAACAGTTAAGATTACACTGAGTTAATGAGGTGGGAAATTACCAAATGAAAAGGGAACAAGACAGAATTGTTGATTGCTAGATTAAATTCACTGTCTACTGGAAATGTGCACTCGACGTTCATGTGATTCTTAATCTAAATTCATTCTGCCAAAGAAAATTAAAGCAGGTATGTTCAGCATTTGGGACCAAGCCTATCTTCTAAATCTTTTAAATCACATGCTGATACATATACATGCTAAACAGAAAAATGACATCGGTGTGATTCTACAAATGCAAATTTTACTGATTAGGCTATTATTCATGACAGTGAATATTTGATTTGAGGACATCTACCCAACTCCCCAAAGGCAGCCATGAACGCCATGTTCATTACCATTAACTACATCTAGAAGTGAAAGAAGCTTCTGACTATAGAGACCTTGACTATGGGATCTGATTATAGAGCCATTTGGACTTTCATCAGTCACACAATCTGACATGATTGAGCTTAGCATTTGTGCAGATCTATTCTTAATTAAATCCATCTGTCTGGCATCTTCTCTACATCCTTTCCTTCCTTTTGTTACACAGATGGATATCAAGGGATTCTCTCATGTTATAGTCTCTCCAAACACACATTTGGCATGAATATTTTGTTATGAAGTGGGAGGATAGACGAACCCAAAAGCAGACTGATAGCTCAACACAGAATTTATTCAAGACAAAACAGAAAATAAAACCCACGAGGGGGCAAAACAAGACTGGGTAGAAAACACTAGACTTAGACTGGGGTCAAGGCACGAACAATACTAAGATGCGAACAGACTCTAGATTAACAGTTAACTCGAGGAATTACTCACTGCAAACTTTACAAAACAACAAACAGCTCTCACGGCAGGTTTCACAATGAACCGACAAAGGACAGCAAACACAAGGGGATTATAAAGGGAACACTAATGACAAAGACAGGTGAAACTGACTAGACAATAATCACAAGACTAGGATAACAAGGGGGCGGGGTAAGTTAACGAGACAACACAAGCACATGGCCCAAACAGGCCATGCGCTTGCACACAAAACATGATTCTGTCATGATCCTGCCTCACGACTAGAGAAAAATCAAAGACAAGAAGGCAGAATCATGACAGAACCCCCACCTTAAGGAGCGGCTTCCAGACGCTCCTCAAGGGGACATTAAACACGGGACATGACAGACTGTGACAAAGACACAAACCAACAGTACATGGCAAAAACTAACAAAGGCATACAAAAATACACAACGACAGGGTTGGGGTGAAACATCAAAAACAACATACAAGGCAGAGGAGGTGGAGGAAACACAGAGTCTTTGAGCAACTGTCCAGGGTGGGTGGGCAGGACAGGGGTCCTGGGACCACGGGGAGTGGACTTAGGATGAGAGGACCGAGCGGGCTTGGGAGGAGTGGTGTGGGACAAGGGAAAAACAGTCCGGGGTTGAGCCATGACAGGGGAGACAGGGGAAACAAACGGAAGTCCAGGGACCGTGGGGACAGGGACAAATGGGGAAACAGTCCGGGGTTGAGCACAGACAGGGCTGATCGGGGACAGACACGAGGTCTTGGGAACAGTGGAAGTCACAACAGGGATAGCAACTGGGGGTACAGCGAACGATGGAGACGAAGCAGGACTCATGACGGGGGGTGTGGTAGGAGATCGAAGAGGGAAAACTGGGACAGAGCTCACCGAAGGTGACTCTGATCCCACGATCAACCTCTCCGACTTGGGAGTGGTGTTCTCAGCTGCAGTCTGGGGTACGGCGCTCACTGCAGCTGTCTGGGGACTTTCTATGACAAGGCTCTCGGCGGCTGGCGCGGGTGCTGCGCTCCCGACAGCAGGCTCGGGAACGGTGTCTTCAGCAGTGGGTTCAGGGACAGCGCTTACAGACACAGGTTCAGGGACAGCGCTTACAGACACAGTGGGCTCGGGGCAAGACAGGACGGGCACATCGAGGATCTTGATCAGACTGGACAAATAGTCAGACAGGGTCTTGGCAGCCAGGGAGATGGGCATCTCCTGACGAGCAGAAACCGAATGCAGAATCTCTCTTGCGGCTAGATCAGCCGCAACTCTCTCCGCAGTGGGCTCTGGGACGGCGCCTGCTGGAGCGGGCTCTGGGACAGTCACTGCTGGAGCGGGCTCTGGGACAGTCACTGCTGGAGCGGGCTCTGGGACAGTCACTGCTGGAGCGGGCTCTGGGACAGTCACTGCTGGAGCGGGCTCTGGGACAGTCACTGCTGGAGCGGGCTCTGGGACAGTCACTGCTGGAGCGGGCTCTGGGAGAGACAAAGACAGAGGACAAGAGGCTCCCTTCTTCCTCTTCTTCTTCCTGGGTCGTGGAGCAGACGCCTTAGCTGGGCTCGTGGCCGGTTGGGGAAGCGCCACAGGAACCGTAACTGGACCAAGAAGGGCGGTCTCAGACAGCGCTGACTCCGTCGAGGATGATTCTGAAGGAGAATCCCATGAACTCCGCCTCCCTCGCTTGCCACGGAGATCAGGCGGTGTGGACGAAACCTCAGGAGAAGAAACAGAGGAAACCAGATCCCCTTGAGTGACTACTGCTAGAACACGACCCTCCGGGATCACGGGCAGCTTGGCGGATGATGAACTTGTGGGTGTCTGTGACTCTCTCAGAGATAAGCAATTCACTACAGCTTGAAATGGGCGAAGAGTGAGCTCCTCCCGTTCAGTCAACGGAGGTGGAGAGTTGAGACCGGCGATGAAATAGCGAGAAACCGGGACCTCAGGCAGGAAGAATCTCTTTTCTTCAACGACTTGAGCATACTTCCGCAGGGACAACTCACCCTGGGGAGGAAATGGAAGTCTTCCAGCTCTACTATCTGCGATGGCCGACTGCCACCATAATTCCTGGTCAGCCGGTTGTGGTCTATTGGGGAAAGACAAACAGTCTGCTGGGTTCTTCTCTGGTCGGTTCATTCTGTTGTGAAGTGGGAGGATAGACGAACCCAAAAGCAGACTGATAGCTCAACACAGAATTTATTCAAGACAAAACAGAAAATAAAACCCACGAGGGGGCAAAACAAGACTGGGTAGAAAACACTAGACTTAGACTGGGGTCAAGGCACGAACAATACTAAGATGCGAACAGACTCTAGATTAACAGTTAACTCAAGGAATTACTCACTGCAAACTTTACATTTTAAAGTTTGCATTATAAAGGGATTATAAAGGGAACACTAATGACAAAGACAGGTGAAACTGACTAGACAATAATCACAAGACTAGGATAACAAGGGGGCGGGGTAAGTTAACGAGACAACACAAGCACATGGCCCAAACAGGCCATGCGCTTGCACACAAAACATGATTCTGTCATGATCCTGCCTCACGACTAGAGAAAAATCAAAGACAAGAAGGCAGAATCATGACATATTTACAGAGAATAAGTAATTTGCCCTCAGTTAATGTACTGTATGGTCCAATACATTTGTGTTGTTGCGTTTGGCCCAACAACCACCCCTGTTGTAAAACAGTATACAAGTGATCCTCCTTGTTTAGGTTTGCAAAGCACTATAAATCTCCAAATATGCTCAAAAACATTTGTAATTCCACCACCAAAGAAAGACCTTGGCATTGCAAATAAATTCACAGTAAATCCAACGACGTCCAGAGAAGAATCCATTCTCTTTGATCACATTATGAATTTCTTTTTTTTTCTTCTCCAAAACACGTTGGGGACAATTATTTGCCCCCTTTTATTAAATATTTTTTGCTATCTTCTTTTGACAAGATAACAGCTCTGATTCTTCTCCAATATTACCTGATGAGTTTGGAGAACACCTGACAAGAGATCAGAGACAATTCCTCCATAAAGAATCTCTCCTGATTGTTCAGATTCCCAGATCCATGCTGGCACTTCTTCTCTTCAGTTGAGCTTAGTCATTTTCTGGTCAGGTCTCTTGTCAGGTTTTCTCCAAAATTATCGGGCTTTATAGGAGAAGAGCTCAGAGCTGTTATCTTGGAAAAAGGCAAAAAGTATTGCAAAAAGTATTGAATAAAAGGGTGCAAATAATTGTTCCCAATGTGTTTTGGAGAAAACGTTTATTTCATAATGTGATTTATCCCCCACTTTCAATTAATTTACTTAAATTAAAGGTTACATTTTTCCTAATTTTTTGAAGTAATTCAACACACCTGTTATGCAGCTGAGCCAGAGCCCTCATTTGAGATAAATGCAAATGCACAGAGCCAGAAGTGAACAATGAGCAAACAAACAGACCTAAAAGAGAGTCTGCTTTTCAAACCAAAAATTTACCAATGTGAGACTTTTCAGTGGTGCAATTAGGGTTTTGGTTCTCAGCCAAGATGTTATGAACATTCAACATGAGCATTCAAATATAAATGTCTTGTTTTAAAGCTGCAGTCCGGCATTTTCCTCTTTGTCGCCATCTCTATTTGCAGAAATTCGCGGAATTATCAACTTTGGGCGAGTTGTAGTTCAACGCCTTCAGTCAGTCGTCAGTCACCTGCCAGTCACCGCGTGGGTTAGTTTATAAGTTATCACATCACGCAAAACCATGCAAAATATACTTTGCTCTTAAATTATTAGTTAACAATGAAAGCAAGCATTGTGTGACTACGTGTAATGTCCTTCGGATTTGTATCCTTGTTTTCAAATGGGTCCGGTTGCAGTCTCTTTTTTTTTGTAGCCACTCCGAGGACCAAACAAAGTCTTTTGCATTTCACAGCGGGTGAATCTATTGTCACTGGTGATTGTCTTTGAACCTTTCTAGAGGTCCTATCAAGTACTGTTAGAAAAGGCTATAAATGTACAACCCCAACATCCTCACACGCAATATAGCCTACTTGCCGAGACTCCTCCTTTATGTGTACAGATGTGACGTAATGACGCAAAGACATGCTTGAATCTCCTGCGAACATCCACCAGTACCACTGGAATTAGCTTTGGAATTAACTGGCTTATCGCTTTGAATCAAGCTAAGGCAAGCAGATAGTTTTGAACACTGGCTGGTTATGTATTTTCTCCAATATGTATTTTGGATAATTTTTATCTCAAAAAAAGTTATGAACTTCAACTTAAACTATGTCTCTCAACAGAGACATAAACTATGCCTTCAATTACATACAAAATAGCTATTTTATGTTTTCTTCACATTTGAAATATGATCCAATGTACACTACATTCAAATATTTGGGGTCTTTTAAGAAACATACTTTTATTCAGCAAGGATTAAACTAATCAAAAGTGACAGTAATGACATTTATGATGTTACGAAATATTTATTTTTTTTAAATAAATGCTGTTCTTTTGAACTTCTATTCATTAAAGAATCATGAAAAAAACATATATTAAGGTTTACACAAAAATATCAAGCAGAAATATGTCTTGATAATCAAATCAGCGTAGAAAAATTTCTGAAGGTTCAAGTGACACTGACTTTTCAGTCATTATTTCAGTTTTTAGCTTTGCCATCACAGGAATGAAGGACACTTTAAAATACATTAAAATTAAAAAAAAAAATCATAAATTGTGATGTTATTTTTACAATATTACTGTTGATACTGTTTCACAATAACTAGGTACTAACCCTGAACCTCCCCCTAAAGTGTAATTTAACTCATGTAGTTACCTTACATTACTCAGTACTTTTGTGGGTAAGTACACTATAAGTACATTGAAAGTGCACATACTGTAAAATAAAGTACTTATTAAATAAAAATGTAGCCTTTCAAGGAGTTAATAACCCCATACTGGGCAGTGCACATTTATGCATTACATTTAATGTAATCAAAGAGAAAAACACAGTATTCATGCTTTTCAGCACCACATCAGTTCTGTGCATTATGCATCAGGTCAGAGCAGGGGGTACACATCATCCTTTTAAACGCTGTGTCTGGAGCACTAAAATGATGAATCCCATGGCTGGGATCCTAGGTTCAAATAACGCCCATCTGCAGGGACACCTCTGGCTTTGTTATAGAAATGCTGAGCCAATAATGTGTTACCTTTCCTCCATCACCTCCACTGTTGTCATAGTGACGTCGCACCAGTGGGTACCGAACTAATCGAAGGGAAAGAGCTCAGCATCACCTGTGAAAGGAAGCGTACTCTGGATGTCATGTGATACTGGGAGAGTAGTCTTCAATGTCATGGACTGTGTGGGTATGATCTTTGTCAGTGGTTTTCCAAACCGAGGTATGCATACCCCTGGGGATACGTAAGGTGACAGAGGGGGTACGCAAGCAAAATTCGGAGTTTTGCCTTAAAATTACACTGAGACCGAGCACACATTTCTAACAGGCAAAATGTGGCCTCTAATATAAAAACAGGAAAATTGTAGTGCCGTAAAATTATTTTTTAATGTAAAACATTTTCTCATAACATTAGTCTATTTGAGCCAACATTCTGTAATTGAATTCATGCCACCTATGAGCAGGAATAAAAAGTGTGTAAATACATCTAGGTGCAGCTACCATTGCAGTGCAATTGATACCGATTTCATTTAATTGAAATTATTGATTTAGTTTGATTTATTCCTTTATTTAATATATTAATAATTAAATTAATGGAACTTTAAGAATATGACAATTGGGGTACTCGGAAGTATGTTAAATGTCTCAGGGGGTACACCACTTTAAAAAAGTTGGGAATGATCTATGGGTTGTTCTAACAAGACCGAGAAATACATACAACTAAAAAAGTAACTTATTTCAGAGATGACACACCCACCACTGCAGGATACATAAACTACCGCTTAGTCCGTTAGTTTCAAATGCTAACCTGTGCTGATTTACTTAATCAAAATACAATAAACAGTATTATTGTGAAATATTATAAAATATTTATTTTAAACTTGAAATATTTTAAACTTATTGACCCCAAACATTTGAACGGAAGTGTATTGCAACTAATGATGGCAGATCAGTCTCCGGGGGTTGGGTACAGATGCATCACTATTAATTATATCTCTGTATGTGGGCAAAAACAAAACATAAGAGAACAGCGAAGTTGGAGTTCATCTTAAGCCTTCGTCATCTATTCGTATCGTGTCTTAATCGACTTAACTCTCTCTTTTGGCTCTCATCGCTGGAGACACCCAGATCATCTTAATGTCGCTTCAATTCACAGTAAAAATGAAAGACTTGACTATCAGTGTGAGTGACACCTCTTCAGCAGCAGAAACGCCACGGATGGCTGACATCTCTCTCGGCATCACACCTCTCACAAAGCAATGAATGCAAACACCCCGTTTGAGATATATTGCAAATTGCAAGAACAGATTTTAAGTTAAAGGCAGACAAGCAGAGTATTTCTGTCTCCAAGACTGACACATCCCACGACAGACTAAATTTCCCCAACACAGTTGACTGTTTGCTAAACTCTGTGCAGTCAAGCATCAAAATCAATTTGTTGAGCCATTGAGCTGTGTCGATGGGGAGATGCTCTCTCATAATTTCCTGTGTAAAAGTAATCTTGTAGAATGACTTTCCTTTTTAGCTCAAGCTAAAAAGGAATCCTTTTTGTGTGTGTGTGTGTGTGGACATCACAAGGTCAACATTTCCTTTCGTTTAGAAAAGCACTAAAAATGTGAAAAAATGGCTCAACAGGCACTAAATAAGATTACTTTAAAATTGCCCATCAAGCCACAATAAAATTAAGGTGGTTCAGATAGCTTTAATCAAAGGGGTCTTTCTCCACCTCATAAATACGTACAGACCACATGTTGTTTCTCTGGAAGATCTGATTGCTGTGTGTCGAACTTCCTTCCTCCTTCCACTGAGGAGTAAATGTATACTTTTACTCCTCAGTGGCTCTCTGTTTATCAGGAACCGGCTTCGCTTCACACATAATTACCTCCCTTGCTGCTTTACACCTTCAGCCTCTGTGCTAAAAAAGAGTTGTACTCTAGTTATCTTCAAGCCAAACTCTGCAGCAGACGACCCCTCACCAAAGAACAACCGTGAAACCCTATGGAAACAGTTTCAGCACTTATTATCGACCGGCACAATCCACTAGATTGCTTTGAAATTGTTTAGGAGGACTGTATGGAGCCCAGTTGGTGTAAAAGAAATGACAAAGGGGATAGCAAAAAGCTTGTTAGAGAGAAGGACAGTCAATTTGTGCCTGGAAGGAGAATAAAAAAAAAAAAAGCTATTTGGGTTTGGGTGATTCAGTGTAATGCAATTGGGTTCATTGATCGAGCTAAATTGCTACACAGAGGAGGGCTGTATTTGTCATATTGTGTTTGAGATATATTTTAAGAAAGGACAAACAGACCTGGAAAATAACAGGCACTGTTTGCTACATTTCCAATACACTCACCTAAAGGATTATTAGGAACCAGGGGTGTCACAATGTTAGATTTTTCCACGGGTGCTCCGATTGGTCAGTCAGTTGGTCACCCTGATTGGTCGGCCAATAATTGCTTTGGGATGTATGATCGGCGGTCTCTATAAGGCCGATCCAGAAAAGCCGATCAGATGACGCAAAACTCACGAGACAATTTTTTACGCCCTGATAAAAGGCATCACCGGTTTGGCAATTCTACAAGGTGTGTGAAAAAGACAATTCATTAGCAATCTGCAACGTGTGTACCGCGCCGCGGCCGCTTGTCAAACTGTGCAACCTCTCTGCTCAACCCGTAAATAATGCTGCGTTCATGCAGTAGCACCTTAATGCAGAACATGAGATCCACGGGGAGGAGTCGGATCACGATCCAAGGGGTGGAGATGGGTAGGATTAGGGTTGGGTTTAGGGATTAGGGGTGGGTTTAGAGATCAGGGGGCGGAGTTGGTTAGGTTTAGGTGTATGTAAGGTGGGAGGAGTTGGATCTGGATCCGACTCCTCCCCATGGATTTCATGTTCCGCAGTGAGGACCATCTCCGTTCATGTGCTATGGTAATTATGGTAAATACCAAAAGCCGACGTGGAAAATGCACATGAACACCCCCTCATGTGGTATTTTCTACTGGGCAACTCGTAGAATATTTTGATGGACGAGTTGCCGACATGAGATAACCTTTGACCATTTCAAAATGGCAGAGAGCACCACGAGAGTCATGAATGGTAAAAATATATACTATACATGATCTAAAAAATATATTAGCATATTATTTACCTTTTGAGTTTTGATAAATCATTTTCTTGCTGTTGCAGATGACTTAAGCAATCTAAAATAGTTTTAGCTAAATAACAGGTCTGGATCTCCATCTTTTTACCACATTACGACAACAAAAACACTTGAACGCAACACACTGGTAAATACCAGTTCACAAGTGGAAAATGTCCTATTTTCCATAGCACGTGAACGCAGCATTAAAGGGTTAGTTCACCCAAAAATGAAAATTAAGTCATTAATTACTCACCCCCATGCTGTTCCAACCCCGTAAGACCTTCGTTTATCTTCGGAACACAAATAAAGATATTTTTGATTGAATCTGAGAGCTAGATCTGTCCTATATAGACTGCCTAAGGGACTGGCTCTTGATGGCCCATAAAGTCATTAAAGAAAAGGTTTAAATATTCCATGTGCCTACAGCGGCTCAATTATAAGTTTATCAAGCGACGAGACTACTTTTTGTGCGAAAAAAACATAAATAACGACTTTATTCCATTACTTCCTTATGGGCGCATGCGCGAGAACTGAGACGAGGACGTTCTCATTCGTCTACTTCTTGTTACCGGCTGCTCACCGCTTAGGAGTTTTACCGCCAGTTTTACCGAACAGTTTTTGCCCGAGGGCCGCTTGTTGCCGACCCCTGCAATAGAGCATCTTTGGGATGAGGTAGAACAGGAGCTTCGTGCCCTGGATGTGCATCCCACAAATCTCCATCAACTTCAATATTCCATCCTATCAATATGGGCCAACATGCTTTCAGCACCATGTTGAATCAATGCCACGTAGAATTAAGGCAGTTCTGAAGGCGAAAGGGGGTCAAACACAGTATTAGTATGGTGTTCCCAATAATCCTTTAGGTGAGTGTATTTTCCAACCCATTTAATATTTTATATACAGAATCTATACAGGCACCACTGCAGATCGTTAAAAATCAGATCAGAGGAAACTGGTGTAATGCTGTTACATGATGAGGAAATTCCCCGCCCACTTATTGTGCACGCAGACACCAGGGAAAACTTGAACCTCCTCGAACACTGCAGCTGATTCCTGTGGATACAGGACAGCATCATGTCGCGAAGAAGCTGCGCTCAACAATGTGAAGGTAAAGCCAGTTTATTTTCACTACCCAAGGATGAGCATGTGAAGAATCCGTGGTTAAAATTCATCTTTGCCATGATATCACACACGGCGGTATAATCTTAAACTTTCGCTGTGTTCCCTTAATTTTACTGATGACTGATTCTCAAATCTCAGAGTTCAATGCAGGATTCGCAAACCGCTTGCTCTTGAAAGATGGTGTTCAAAAAACGTAGTAGGTCTCCTGCTATCTCACAATTATTACTGTCTTACTGAAAAACTTCTGTTGATCACTATTCCCTAAAACTGTGTCTATTAATACAGATTGTCTGTCGTTCTCACTACTTTGAGGAAATATTTGTTTCACCAACGTTTATGTTACATCAGATCATTCAATGAGAGGAGTCATCTCTGTGCAACTAACTCATTCAGCATAAAAAAGAGACCTTTAGAAAAAGCAGCAGATGATATGTTGCAATGGTAACAGCTCTCAACATGTAGATGGCGATTATGTCCATGCCATGTGTCATTTTACTTGTTTGTCATGGGTACGATTGAAAGTAACACAATATTGAAAGTAACACAAGCAGCATACCCTTAGCCACTGCTTCTCCGTCAATGCGTCACTGTAGTCGACATCTCTGCGGTGACGAGATCCCCTGCCGAAAATCTTTTCCTCCTCTTCCTCACAGGTCAGCCGCTCCACCTCTGCATCATCCTTCAGGATCCATGATGGCAGCTCATCCTCTTCCATTAGCCGAGGTTTACGTTTAGGGTTGCGCGCATCCTCTCGACGGCGGTCCAAATCCATGCGCTAAAAGTGGCATTAATGGAGTGATTAAAGTTTGAAAGTAATTGGTAAATTTGGGCAGAAACACAGAAACACATGGCGGCTTACTTTTCAAAGAGACAACAATTACTGTGAATCAACATGCAAGGGACTATCTGTGCAAGCAACATTTTTTGTGCAATTTCAGTCTTACCATGAAAAGCTCAAATTCGTCCTCATTACGAGCAATCATTTGATTGAGAGTTTCATCATCTGGAACTTCATCTTCCTCCTGGTATAACACACACATATGCCAAACACATAATTGGGATACATTTATTTTGAGAGTGACAGAATTTAAATTTTGTAAAAAGTCAAAATTTTAATTCTGTCATCATTTACTCATCCTGTTGTCTGTCCAAACCTGTGGAAATGTAATTCAGAACAAAACAACAAAATAGTTTTTTTTTTCTTTATGTCTTTTCTTATGTTCCACCGAAGAAAAAAAAGCAATATATAATTTTACGTGAACTATCCCTTTAATGTTTCTTATTTTGAAGTTTCTCACATGCCTTTCGATCACTAAAAGCTCCTTTATAGAAAATGAGAAGTTGTTCAATTGTTGTCCCAAGCAGCAATCAGAGTGCAGAAGTGAAAAGGGAAAAGGACACTCTTGCTGATTTGATATTCTAATTTAAGAACATCATATGATATAAATATAATACAAAATCTCATTTAGGGACATACCTATAACTGCACTGACACATCAAGCAAAGAAAGCACCTCTTACATCGTTAAAACAATGATTACAATAAAATAATAGACAATAGACATAGCACACCACTAACGTTACGTACGTAAAGAATGAACTTACAACTGAACTGACATTTACCAACTTTCTTCTCCTTCTCTCCACCTCTCACGTGCAGGAGACAGATGCTATTCTACCGCGAGTGTGATCTGAAGAATTGTCACGTGAACAAGCAAATCCACAAAGATAGAATAATAAAAAATAATCTGAAAATAATACGTACGCTAATTAGATGGCTTAAAGCATTTCGATATGTCATCTAAAATTTAAGACCTTTCATTAGTAAAAATAAGACATTAAAAGATTTTTAATGGCCTTATATTTCAATAAAAAAAACTCAAGACTTAAGACTTTCGAATCGAATTTAAGACTTGAAGGATCTGCGGGAACCCTGCAACTGCCATAGTCTGTTCTCGTTGAAGTGACTTACCTCATTCTGTTCCTCGTGCTCCAGAATAGCCTGCAGGAAGGCTCTACGCTCATGGCTAGAGGACTTCTGATCAAACATGCCAGCCTGAATGACCTTCTGATCAACGTTTAGTTTATATTTGGCCGCTGCAAGAATCTTCTCCTCCACACTGTTAACAGTGCACAGACGCAGTACGCGTACTTCATTCTGCTGGCCGATGCGATGGGCTCGGTCCTGTGCCTGCAAGTCCTGGTGATTGAAACACAGATGAGTGTGATTTACTGAGTTTATCAGTTAAAATCAGAGGGCAAGAGTGTTATTAAGAAGAGGCATGGTGCAATCTTTCTGGCTTGTTCAAATTAACTGAAGATTGATTTTGTGTTTTGCTGTATGTGGAGGCGGACGGAGGGAACAATTTTAGCATATTCTGCTGAAAATGCATGGGAAAAAAGGCCCAAACTTCATGCTGCTGAATAAAAAAAAAACAAATCATCCAACCAACATACTGAAAAATAATAATAATAATAATAATAATAATAATAAGATATATGAATAAAAATAAACCGATAAATATATAAACATATCAAAAATCACCTAAAACTCTGGCATTAAAAAGTGCTGTGCATGGGGCGTAGCCAGTATTGGCCACGGCGGCACTGGCCCACCCAGGCAAGTTTGATAACAAATTTTGTTTTGTTTATTTTTATTATTCAAATGTATTTAAGAAAATATATTAATATAAACCTGATTTATTGTTGACTGGTGTTTGTGTTTAATTTGTTAAAATTAAACGTCCCTCCGGAAAGTTATTGGTTTCTATGGTTGCTAGGGGTTCTGACAGGAAAACTGTCAGCGGTGCCAGCGCCACAATAATGGCTAAACAACTTTCTTTAATGTGCTATTTGAAAAAAGTAAGAGTTGAGGAAGACACGCCACTGCCTTCATCTACCGAGTCCAACCAGCCCAGTTCTTCAGACTCATTAAAGGCACAATATGTAGGTTTTTTTCGCCACAAGAGGGCATAGTTTCCAACAATAACAAAGGTGTATGTTATGACGCAGTGATGAGCTGAATGATGGGACTTGCTGTCAAGTTGATGGATCTAATAATGTTTATGGATGAGTGTAAACATTCATGTTTTTTTTTAACATTACAGTGGTATGAAGCAGGTTGCGATTGCTGAACAGACAGATAACACACGAGAGTCCCACAGATATAAAGGAATAAGGACGTTTAATTCTACTCACAATATCTGGATTACTCACACAGGCCAGTTTATTAGACAAATTAAACTTGTAAAGTAACACAGCGCTGCTTCACTTGATCACACTAAACGGCATTTAAATGTGTGTTGAAAGTTATAATGTTATACTATGTGTTAGTTTGTTTGCTATTTCAAAACTAGCAGTAAGCTAGATCAACATTAGAATAACATACTGACCATATTCTAACATTTCATCATGTTGAGCTAACGTTGTATAACATTGATTTGTTTTATGTACATAAAGCTGTCAAGTTGTGACTTGTGAAGCTCTGTCAAGTCCCAAGTTAGTCGTGGACGTGGAGATCTTGGCATTTCTAAAACACCACACTGATATTGATTCTTATTTTAGTTCTGCTTGTTTATCCCAAAGTCTGCTTGCCATGGTCTATGTTTGAAAGAAACAACAACAGCGTGCCGCTAAATGTTACACACTACTCAGTTGTCTGTCGCCATAGTTACGTCATGGCTATGGCATTATGAATGGAAACCGAGGATAGCGCGGATTTTGCTTCATTGACAGGCAACATGTATTCCCGGGATGGACACTTATTTAAAATTGGAATTTCTCTGAAATAAAAAAATCTTTGGAGACTTTTGGGATATTACGCAACTGCAGGAAATATATCTCACGGTGCAAGTGATTTTTTAGGATATATTATTACAAAATTCTTACATATTGTACCTTTAACCCAAAAGAAGGCTAGTCAGGTGCTGGTGGCGGCCGCTTCTTGCTCCCTCTCTCCTGGTCAGCCTGACGGATGTTTACCCGCCGATCTAACTGCGATATAATTATTAGCTTACTTTATTTTCGGGTGAACTGTCTTTGCACTGCTGTCCAGCCTTTATTGAGCTCTGTTGGTTGAACATGATGATTTGCCGAACATTGCAAAATAAAGGTGTAATAACTAGAGTAAGATGAATCAGAGTAGGGGAAATAGCTTTAATGACAGAATGGATTCTTGGATTCGCATAAATTGTTCAAATGTTAAAATATTTCCATAACTATCAAGCATATTCATAAGATGATTAACATCCCTGTTAAACCAATTCCTTATAAATAAGGATGTGTTGGTCGAGTTGTAACCAACAGTTTAATAACACTTTTGTCTTTTTTAATCTAGAGGAGAAGTTTAAACTTAGACATCCATGTTCTTGTTTTCCTCATAGTAATGACAGCGATGCAAATTGTACGCAAACAGGAAATTGCAATGTGTGCGCACAAGAAACTATCTCAACCAAGGTGAATCACGTATAGTCTTAAGATCTTTTTCAAGTCAAATTTAGAGATGGCAGATCACTGCTAAGTTGAAAACTAGGGATGTGAATGTCTAGTTCCTCTGAATCACACAAACCTGGTGGGGGTTCCAGTCGCTGTCAAAGATCACAACGGTGTCTGCAGCTTGCAAATTGAGGCCCAAACCACCTGCCCTGGTGCTCAACAGGAAGATAAAATACTGGGAGCCTTCACTGTTGAATTTCTTTAAAAGCTCTGCCCGGTCCTCAGACTTCGTAGTTCCTGGAGGACACAAACAGGAACGAACATGTTTTAATGAAAGACAAAGGGCAGCATATATGTGTGATCACACTTATTAAAAAATTGGTGGGCCACCATGATTGGAAATCCCCAACATTGAGTTCCTAAAGGACAGGAAAACATAAAAGGAGGTTTGCACTGATTACTGACCATCCAGACGCAAATAGAGGAAGTTACGGTAGCTAAAATAATCCTCCATGATGGTCATGAGGGTGGTCATCTGACAGAACAGAAGCACTCTGTGATTGGTGGCCTTCAGCTTGGGCAGGATGCGGTCTAGTAACTCAAACTTGCCAGAGGCACGGTACAGGTCAGGGCTAGGACAACAAAACAGCATGTCTTAAATGTCAGTTAGTATAGGGGCTCAGTGGTGTGTTTAGTGATCCATATTTGATGAATGAACAATTCATGGTAACAGACGATTTGATCCGTACTCACCCGCTGATAATGCCATTTGGATATCCCAAGTGTTCAGCGAAGGATTCCTAAAGTAAAAAATAGACACTTTACTGCCATACAAGTAGAAAAAAAAAATACCATGACACTGTAGAATGCTTCGTTTTGATTGTTGACTGAAGTTTTAACTCCATAGATATGAAGAATTCATAGGTAAACCCAATTAACTCTACTAATGCTACAAGATAAAAACAGCTCCAGTGCCTGGAAGAGTATGCATCTACGTCATCATTTTCTGAGCTTTTCTCTTTTAATCCAATCACTGCACTGTACATTGTATGCCATCAGAGAAGTTAAATGTCATGAAAGACCACTGTTTGTACACCTCTGCCTGTTCTGCTTGTGGAGTTGTTTTTCAGACACATTTCTGTGTTCGTAAGTGTATGTTTCCTCAAAACAGTAAAACAAAAGTGTTATATACATTTTCCCAACGATGTGGTCAAAGCTGGAGTTTGACTACCAATGCATGGTAAAATATGACTCATATTTAATATGCAACAACACACAAGAGTGTTTTTTGTGCGGAAAACCGTGACGAGTCGCAACACGGATCACAGTTCATATCCGGACCAGATCGAGCGTGTTTCAAGTTTTTATGGACTTATTTCATATACTCTAGTCCTCCAAGCATAAACCAGCACCATGTATGCGCACATACTGTAGTCCACCATGTCTTCTTTAAGTTAAATATATATATGCAAATAAGAACACTGATAAAGCAGTATGTCTGATGTTGAACGCATTGACACAATTAATTATTCTGATACACAGAGGACAACGAAGTAGACAAAAAATTCAAAGAAGAATGGACAAAAAAAGCAACTTATTTTTTTCTGTTAAACTGACGCATGTCATTTGTTGTTATTATACGTTTTTAACATTCTTTCTCATTTTTTAGACCAATAGCTCTGGAAAGTTATAATGTTGATTTGTCGATATTTTTAAGTGTAATTTATCAAATCGTATTTGGTTTGTTCGTGATAGTTGTTAGTGGTCTCTAATGATAAGTTATCATAGAGTTAATAATTTTAGTGTTTCAACTTAAAACTTATTTCAGTTTAAAAAGAACATTTCTAATTTTGTCAACCAATATTCATATTTTATTTCAGCTTAATAATAGCCATGACTTAGTCGATACCTCAATGTGCTGAAACATGTAGGGATGGTTACAGATCTTCTTCAGCTGCATGATGGTGTTCATTAAAGTTTTGGCACCTCCTTTACCCTGTGGATGAAATACATCAAGTTAAAACCCCATGAACATCTGCTTTAATCCACACACAACGGTGTAACATACAGTCACAGTTACCATTCAGCCTCTCTCTTTACCTTCTTGTCTTTCTCTGAACCGTCAGTGAGCAGGATACCTTTGCCCTGCATGTGCCTGTACAGAACCTTCTGGATGGCTGACATGTCACATTTGATGACATACTCCACCTGTGACAAATTAAGACCCAATGCATTAATATAACCTCAACCGCATGACATAAAGATGTCATTCAAAATTTGTTTGGAAGATGCTTTAATTAAAAGAAAAAAAATGTGTACAATGAATGTTGTTTTTGGAAATAAATAAAATAATTTTGTTATTTATTTATTTTATTTTTTTAAGATGTATAGGAATAATGTATAAATGTAATGTATGAATAATGCAATAATTCACACTGGGGCCTGTAAAATTGGCAGTATACTGTAAATTTTAACTTTTGAGACCTATTTATGAAATTTAAGATTACAGTTATATATAACTGTAACTATACATATATCAAACCATTTATTGCTGACAAGGCACTATTTGTTGTTTTCTGTGTGCGGTCAACCTAATAAGACACTTGGTAAATGTCATGCTGAATGCTTTTTAGCAGCATGTCATTTTTGAAGAACCAAAGTCTAAAACCTGAACTAGAGTTGTCAAAAAGTACCGGAACCAAGTCGATACTGAAATTTGAAATTTTACATTGAGCATTGTTAAGCGGAATCATAAACTCATCTGATTGCCCATTGTACTCACACGTTTATTGGATATGTCTGTGATTGGCTACAATGATCAGCGCTTCAAAAAGATGTTGTCAATATACATCAATGATGCTCTATACAGAGCACTTACTCAGACGGGAGCTTTTGAAAGGAAACTCTCCAGTGCGTTGATCATAGCAGCCCATCAGACATATCCGATAAGTGCGTGAACACAATGGCAAATCAGAGGTGTTGATGATTACACTCAACAGCACTCAAAGCTTTACAATTTAAAACATTTCACTTCAAGACGGTACTTTTTGACAACTCTAACCCGAACTTACATAAAACATTAATACTGTTGTTTCACTTGGTATCTCCTTTTCCACTTTTATTAAAAAAAGTGTGACAGAATGGATTACCTTCTCAGGTAACTGGGACTCCACTTCTTTCTTCAGTCTGCGCAGAAGGAAGGGACGTAATACCTTATGCAAACGGCGAATGATGAGGATGGTCTCCTCTTCATTTAGATCCACCTGAATCGGTGTAATCCGCAACAGAGAGAAGCCTCTTTAAGCTACAGTGTAATGTGTAAAACAGGATGGTAAATCTGTAAGAGTGAAATATAACAGTCTACCCTCTCTCCAGTCATTGCAAATGGAGCATTGAACCACTGCTCAAAGGTGGTGCAGCTTTTGAAGATGGTGGGCAACAGGAAGTTGAGCAGGGCCCAGAGCTCAGGTAATTTGTTCTGTAGAGGGGTCCCAGTGAGCAACAGCCTTCTGGGTGCAACGTAGTGGGTGTTCAACACCTGCGTGAGCTTGCAGTGATGATTTTTCATGCGGTGACCCTCGTCCACAATCATATACTTCCAGCGAATCTGGGAGTTGGAAAGGAATTGACAATTACTGCATTAAGGCACTGATTGTTCTACAAACATGTGCCACTTCAAGACCATGGGTTCGAGTCCCAGGGAATGCAGGAACTGATTTAAAGTACAATACCGTTCGAAAGTTTTGGGTCAGTAAGGTTGTTTTTTTTTTTTTTTTTTTTTTTTTTTTTTGAAAGAAATGAACTTTTAGCATGGATGCATTATATTGATCTTAACGGACAGTAAAGACTTTTGTACTGTTAAAGGTGCAAAACGCAAGTTTTTGCTGAACTACGCCCCCTCTGGTGACAAGCGAAACTGCAACCAGAGGTGTGCGCGCTCATGGACCACACACACACACACACACATCATAACCAAAGGAGCATCAGCCGCACATATCTTTTGTTACAGTCATAATGAGGTAATAAAAATATAAATCTGTCATTTAAGTCATTTAAAATATATGGAAGGAAAGGCATTTGAGTAAATTACACAATTATGTGTGTGTGTGTGTGTGTGTGAGGGGGAAACGGGGGTGGCAGAAAACTTCGGTTTTTGTTTCCATCTATCTCCATGTTGAACTATGCATTTACTGTATCCACTTATGATTGTATTATTATGGAAACACATTCATGAATAATATAAGTTAGAACTTTGAATAGGATGCCGTTTAAGCCCTAGAGCAGACCGGAGATCTCGCCATTTGTTGAAAGCTTCCCGATGTTGACTCTCGTCTTATTCCGACGCCTGGCACTAGAAAAAAGTTTTATTTTCTTTGCCTTATGTGGAGTTTGCATTGGGGTTTGGAATGAACTACAAGCCAGTCTCTTTGAATCTATCTTCTACTTTTGTCGAAAGTTGACTAAAGTGTCGCTCGAGTTGTCTTCCCTGATACGGAGAATGGCGGCGAATACACAATCCTGCCAGACATAGCCAGGCGAGCGTGAACGTGGGCTCATTCAGCCCATCAGGCAATGGTTTAAGCATGTATGGGTTAGAAAAACAGCTATTTTTAACATGAAATGTTGCATAATCCACCTTTAAAAAAGATTGATATTTTAAACAAATGTTGTTCTTTTGAACTTTCTATTTAAATAATTACGACAAAAAAAAAAAACAAAAAAAAAAAACAGCTAATCAGAATATTGGAATGATTTCTGAAGGATCATGTGACACTGAAGATAATTCAGCTTTGCCACCACAGGAGTGAATTATATTTTAAAATACATAAAAATAAATAAAAATACAACAGTTTTTAAATTGTAATACTGACCCCATTAATGAAATGAGAGAATACACTTTAGATGAAAGTGTCTTCAAACACAAACATAAATGGATGACCTTTACCTTGGCTAGAATGTGCTTGTCTTTAATGATGTACTCATAGGTGGTTATAAGGACATTAAACTTCCCACTGCGGAGCTGCGGCACGAAAGACCTCCGCATTGATGGTGTGCCCTTTGACAAATTAAAACAGAAATCGCAATTAACTGATTTTATAACCTAAATACTATATTACATCATAAAATTTAATTGTCCACAGTTACTATACATACTGATAATAAAAATCAATGACTACCTTGTAGGAAATTTTCACAATACTTGGTGCCCACTTGTCCAACTCATAAACCCAGTTAGACAAGGTCCTATGAAAAAAAAAAAAAATCAATACTGTCATTTTTTTATACTAGAAGGAATAAACAAATAAACGTTTTACCTCTAAATGAAGTCATTTCTCTAAATGATATGTGGTGGTGTGATGGTTGAGCAGAGTGTGAGGTAAAGCTGTTTGAGGACATTTCTGGCCGTTGCACAAATCAATCAATACAACTTGTAAAAGATGTTGTACCATTTAATTCAATGTCCAACTAACCATGCATGATCAATATGACAACTGTTCAGTGACTTGTAGCACTGACATGTCACCTTAAAAATGCGCCATCACAAATCACTATCACAGCGTTTTCAGTCATTAGAAGTCAACTGAACTGTGTGTAATAGAGTTTAGCTACCTAATGAAGCCATTGCACTGCAAATCCTCTTAGATATTTCACTTCATTACATCTCTTATCATGTTATTTCCATCTTGTAAGTTGGACTTACGAGAGCGGTACGATGATGAGGTACGGCCCATTGAGCCTCTTGTTTTCCATCAGATAGGTGATAAGGGCAATAGTTTGAATGGTCTTCCCCAGACCCATCTCATCGGCCAGAATACCATTCAGGTTGTTGTTGTACAGTGACACCATCCATTCCAGACCCTGGATCTGAACAAAAAGATTTGCATTATTTGGCAGTAATTTCTTATAAACATAACAAATAGACAACCGAGCAGACACACGACACACGGATTCCAGAACATGCACAATAGATCCAATTATTTTTTCACAGATGACGAGTAGAAAAAATAAAGCATGAATCCTAGTGCTCATTTAATTCTTTCAAAGGATAAACAGAAGACAACAGGTCTGTTTCTCCTTTAAAAATCCATTAATGCCCAAAGGGGATAACAGATTCAATACAAGCTAAGCATTTTTGAAATTTCCACTCCCAGTGATTTCTTTCCTGCAGCCTCTTCCAGTTCTAAAGTATAATACCCTGAAATATGATTTAAACCAACACAGCTCTCTTCAGAGAAGATGGATTCCAAGAATAATGTATCTGTGAGGAGTCTATTTAAAGCTTGGTTTATTTGTTGCTTTACCTGGTAATGTTTGAGGGTGCCATTGATCAGAAGGGTGGACTGTTTGTCCACCCTTTCTATGACAGCATGGGCCACTCCATAGTAAGACTGGGAGCTGGTCTCTCCCGCCTGAACACTGTACTCGTCATCCACATCCTGCTTAGCAGAACTGCAACACAGGAACCAACATTAAAAGGATAGTTCATGCAAAAATAAAAATTAACCTCAAGTAAAGTAGCGCTTCACAATTGTAATTTAGCTTTTCTGTAAACAGGTCTAGTGCAATCAATGGCAATGATCCTGCAAATATGCAAATAAGAAGGTCAACCCAGGGTTTAGGAATGTACAAGGTGAAACGAAAGGTCAGTTTAAATACCCAGGATTAATTGTTAAACCTGTGTATATTATAAGCAATGTAAACGGTGAAGCAAGATAACCCAGGATTCAGTTTACCCGGGGTTTAGAATGGGTCATTATCCCATTAGACTTTCATTCATCTTTGAAACACAAAATTATTTTTAATATTCTCTCATCATAGCTGTCCATCCAATGAAATTCCAAGTAAAGAAAACGTTCACGGCATGCATTAAAAATCATTGGTTCTCAAGTAAGCATATGTGAGCTGGTTTACCATATTTGATGTGTTCTTTGGATGTGTCGATCAGTGTTTATAAATGAATAAACACCAAAATTGAGTCTGTTCATCATGTGAAGCGACTCTTCAAAAGTTCTGGGTATTTTGAAGATAAACGGGACATAAGGCTGACTTCTGAATAGCCATTTTTGGATAAACTAATCATTTAACATGCTGGTTTACCACACCTGCCAATGGCAGTTGAATTGAAAACTTTTTTTTAAAATAACACTTGCCATATTAGTATTTATTTGTCAAATAATGATATTTATCTATTTATCTTTTAAATATTAAGGTCAAACAGAGCAGGTCCTTAGTTCAAATGCGAAATCATTTACAAGCGGAGTAAAACTTAGACTTACACTAAAACTTTTGTTTGTTTGCCATGTAGAATAAATAAACTAAAACTGGATACATAACACTTTAAAGGTGTGTTAAACTATGTACAGCCTGTGGCCACTTTTTTAATTACATATTGGTCATCATGGTACTATCAAGGCAAAGGTCATGAATTTCAATTCCTGGAGGACACGTGTACTGATAAAACATATAGAATCCAACGTAACACTGAATATTCATCATCTGCCGAATCCATACATTAAATGGGTAGAACGGAATTCTTCACAGCAAATATTCAACAAGGTGGTGGAAACAATCTATAGAGCTTCTGCTCCATTTTGACATGATCTGCCACTCCATCAAAGAGGCTCATGTTGAAAACTAGTGGACATCTTAAACCAGTTTGAAATGACACGCCTTTTGTCTTCACAAATGGCTTTACAAACACACCCCTAATTTCTTTTGTGATCAGAGGTTCGGCCGACTACTACAATACGCAAGTAGACCATGCCATTCACAGAATTCTTAGTTTGTATTTCCAAACACCATCTGCATGATCCACAGACACAAGGCAGAACACATCTATGGATTTATATTTCGAAACCCTGTCGCTATGACCCATCCAGTTCAAGGCTGAATGTGTTGTGCATTCAGACAATCTCTCCTGCACAGCACTGTTGTAATGTGTCAGGGTTTTATATATATATATATATATATATATATATATATATACTGAGAGATATACTTAAAGGGATAGTTCACCCAAAAATGAAAATTCTGTCATCATTTGCTAATTCTCAAGTTTTTCCAAACCTGTATGAATTTCTGTCTTCTGGTGAACAAAAATATATATATATATATTTTGAAGAATGCTTGTAACGAAACATTTGATGGGACCCATTGACTTCCATAGTATGGAAAAAATTATATGGAAGTCAATGTCAATTGACTCAGATATCATCTGTTCAGATACAAACAATATTCAAAATATTTTCTTTTGGGTTCAGCAGAAGACAGAAATGAATACAGGTTTGAAACAACTAAGGTATTTTTGGGTGAAGCATCCCTTTAAATTTTCACTTAACTCGTCAAACTGATCATATCATTTACAATGCAAAAAAGTGAAAATCTGAAAATTGATAAAAATAAACTTTTGAAACCCCCTGTACATATTAAGTTCAATCCCGTTCAACAAGGCATTTTTTGTTTTGAAGTGAGAACAGGCAACATACTCTATGATGTGCTTGGCTGCTCTTTCAGATACTTCATCACTGTTGGGATCAATGACTTTCTTTTCTTCGGATTCGGCTCTGGAGACCACCTCTTCATCATCCTAAAAAAGGAGTATTAGCGGATTATGCTCATTTAATGCACTGTGATTGCTTGAGATAAACAACATAGCGGCATATTCAGAAAAGAAATGGGCTACTAAGGCAGATACTGAAAAGGCTTATGGGAGATCTTTATGAATGCAGAGAAAATGATAATAATGAGTGTGAGTGTGTGTACTTATGTATGACTCACTCCACATCAAGGAGCTGACAATGCTCAATGAGCAGAAAAAAAGAGGACACTCACCTCCTCTTCAAATTCCGAGCCACTCTCTTCACTGTCTGACCGTGGAGCAACTTCATAGCTGTTTAAAAGGGCATAATGCACTAGTAAACACTTGAAGCCTGAAAAATGGTTTATTGACAACACAAGCTTAAAAAGGTGCTTGTTATCAAAGCTTTTTTCCCCATAGCTAAATTAAAGGTCTGCTACACAGGAGGTTTGCACAAAGCTACAGTCTCTGTTAGATAGTTTTTTAATGCAATTTTTTACAAAATTGTAACAATATTCTATTATTTCTATGTAGTTTTTTAAAGATTTCTTTAGTGATTACACAAAATTAAAATGTTAATCAGTTCATAACTGAATTTTATTCTGTCTCTCTGGTATTGTGATGTACATTCGAGTGTAACAGTTTGTTACAGTTTTTTGAAAAAGAAAAAAAGCAAGGCAGGGATTTGGTTCTATGACTTGACTTGATGTTTAGTTGTGGCCGTTGCACTCAGAATGTTGTACTAGAATAGGATAACATGCTTTAAGGTTCAAAACATATTTTTTTTCACATTCTGCACATTATTGAGGCACCTCCATTAGGGCTGGGCGGAATATCCTGTCTGTACAACAATAATTTCTAGTACACAAATTATATTCAATGTCTATATTTATTTATTTATTTGGTGAGTAGTCAAGTAGCATATTTTCCCTTTTCTACAGAGACTAAAATTTGAGTGCATCCCTTTCATCATTTTCTTCCCCATTGTGCTGTAAACACATGGCTCACTGCAGCTTCACAGCTTAATCCAAGTGACTGGTCATTCTTTTATGGAAATGCTTTGATTTACCAGACACACAGAGAATGCAATGTGAGGACAGCTTACCCAGGGTTCATCTCGAGCCAAGCCTCTAACTGACTGGACTTGGGAGCATCTGTCCCCTGCAGCACTTTCCCAGTCTCTGTCTGAATAACTTTGACTGGCAGCTCGCTCATCTGGCTGTTCTCATCTATGGGCTGCACGAATAAGTAAACATAAAAGCAGGTTTTCTGTGACAGGCCATGTTAGATTAGGTTTGACAGAGTGAGTTTACCATTAGGATCAAACATCAGTCAGTTATTCAGATCTGCTCTGCTTTCATTTGCATAGCAATTTACTTACTTCTCCATCAGGCCCGATGGCTCCCATTCCTTCGGCATCACCAGCTTCCTTCTGAAGGTTAAACATGACAGAAATAAGCAAGCATTGAGTGTTTGACGATCATAAGGAAAAAAAAAACACAGTGGTGTAAACGGAATTGAACCTAATAAAACTATAACTTACTACATTAAACTTGAGAGTAAGTGATTTTATGGATTCTTTTCTATTATTTTCTAATACCTTTTTCTTCTTTCTCTTCCTCTTCTTTTCCTTTGCAGCCTGAGCAGCCTTGTGCTCATAGACAAGCTCAGTCAGGTTGGCCACATATTCATCTGTCTGTTGAAGAAGGTAGGCAAGACGCTTGTCCTTCTTCTGGTCAATTAGCTTTCTGTAACCTTCTTCATCCTCCGCCTAGGAAAATAGACAGACAGCCTATGAGAACCTTTAAGGGAAAATGTGTATATTTATGGGTTTTTTGTTTGTTTTTTTTTACATTTTTTACATTTTTAAACACAGTACTCCTTCAGTCACAGTACTAGTAGTACTAAGTTCGAGCCAATTCAGTGTAGTAGTGAGTTCAGTCTATGATTAAGTCTCTGTTTGATTCAGAGTGAATCACCAATCACAATCAGTTAATTGAATCATTAAAATTCATTAAAAATAATGAATTAATGATCAATAGAAGGAAAAGCATTAGTTAAGTGATTTGTTCAAGAACTGGACAGTGTGATTTGGTGAATGCCCATTTTTGTGGAAGGGAGCGAAGACAATGAAACTGTTTTATAATGATGCTAGAAATGGTGCTTCATACCATCAGTCTCCTCATCCTCTCTTTCTCGATCCTTTCAGTCTCCTTCTTCTGCTCTCTCTCTGTGTTAGTGTGCCAGGTAGCAATGGCCTTGGACAGCTTTTGATTTTTTCCAGAGATGGACCTGTGATATTCCTTGAAATCTTTTGCATGCTGCAGAATGCTGTTGAGATACTCCTACAAGAAGAAAAGAATGACACAGCATGAATCAAAGAGTAAAGCCACTTTAAAACTCCTCAAACATTTGTTCTAAACAAGTCATACAATGCTTTTAGTTTAATACATTTTCTTTCTGATGGATTTTTTTTTTAATTAGTGTTTTTTTAAAGGCATACTATGCAGTTTCCTGTTTTGTCAAACAGTGACCCCTAGAGTCGCACTGTCATATCCTACTGTCGTAAACACCACTCACGCAGAGCCGTCTCTGCACTCTTCTGACTTCGACAAATCCTGCATTGCTAGTTTTGCCTGTGGCGCCCCCCCTGCTTTGCTATTGGGATGATTCGCCCTACTATGAGTTGGTTTACCATCAAAATTCCTTCAAAGCTTTTATTTTAAATCTGCAGTCTGCAGTTTTTCCTCTTTGTCGCCATCTCTGTCCGAAATTTGCAATTGCAAACTTTACGTGAGTTGTGCCTCGGTACGGAACAACGCGGATAAATCCGAGGTTTTGAGGAGAATGTGAGGCTGTCAGTCACCGCGCCGGTGTGGATACTATCATTCAGAATCACAGATTATTCTTGTTGGAAGTATGACCAACATAAGAATTTTTACCGGAAAAGTCATCTGAACAAGTAAAAAACATCCACTTTTGTTCTGACCAACTAAGGGAAAAAAGCATTGCAGTAAATCGTGCTGATTAAATATAACGATCGCTTATCATATCTTGAAAACCATGCAAATTATACTTTCTTCTCAATTTGTAATGCTGATAACATCAGCATTGCGTGACTATATTTAATGCCCTTCAGATACTTTTTGGGCCCGGATTCTTTTCTGGATCCGCCATCAAATTGATAAGTTTAGTAATATCAAGTGTCATGAGAAAAGGCAATAAATCTCCACCTCCAACATCCTCACACGCAATTTGGCTTACAAGCCAAGGCTCCTTGTTTATGTGTGCAAATGTGACGTAATGACGCAAAGACATGTTTGAATTTCTCGTGGAAATCCACCAGTACCACTGGAATTTAAAACATTATTACAAGGTTACCATTTTGAATCGAGCTATAGCTAGCAGATAGTTTTGAACACTGGCTGGATGTTCTTGCTCAATTTACTTTGGATATTTTTTAACACAAAAAAAGCTACGGACTGCCGCTTTAAGGTACAAATCTTGCATAGTGTGCCTTTAAAGAAAAAAATACAATAATATTGTGAAATATTATTACAATTTAAAATAACTACTGTCTATTTTAATATATTTTAAAAATGTATTTAATTCCTGTTTTGGCAAAGCTGAATGTTCAGCATCATTACTCCAGTCTTCAGTGTTATATGATTCTTAAGAAATCATTCTAATATGCTGATTTTCTTCTCAAAAACATTTCTTGTTGAAACATTGAAATCAGTTGTGCTGCTGAATATTTTTGTGGTAACATATATACACCTGGATCAAATGTGCAGCACAAACTGTTTTAAAGACATCTTAATTAGCCACTTGTTTCTAATTTTCTGAAGGTCAGGTCTTACACACTGCCAGGAAGAGCAATTTTCAATCCTTCTAGTTTCCATAGTTATTCTGGTGTTTAGGAGAGCGTTATCCTACATCCTTCTTATTGGCTCAGCTTGACTTGGCAGGCCAAGGAAATTTGATTCCTCATGATATGACTCCTCTTAAAAGCTCCCTCATGGCTCCAGACTAACATTTGAAAGCAAAGACACTGGTGCCACAAAGTTCTCCAGATAGTGGCGCCAACACCTGATTTGATAGCAGGGGGAAAATTTATCATAAAGCTAATTTAACCATAAAATGACTATTGTGTTGCATTATTAAGTGCAGTTACGAATAAAAATACATGTTTGTTTATTGGAAATTTAACAGTGAAACACTAAACTTAAATTGATATGCAGATAAATTAAAAAGTATTAACAACAGTAATGTGCAAAAACCTCATCTTTAAATGAGAATTTGAATATTCTATACTGTTTTTGACCATTGTTCTTCTATTATACCATATTTAACTGGCAGACAGCTTCAGTAGGCGCGTTTCCATTACAGATTTGCGCAAAACTTCTGCAATATTTTCCAAATGTCGATAAAAAACTATTGTGATGACGGTGTTTCCATTAACCGATGTTATGCGACTAAAACGTCTTTTTTCTTCCTCTCGCGATAAGTCATTCCAAAAATCATGGCAACGGACTTTGGTAGGTTTATAACCTATTTCACAGCAATGCACCGCACTAGACATTATTATTATTAATGGAAGAAGACGTGGTGTGTTATCCAAGCATTAATGGCAGGGAAAGACACAGAGTTCCTGGTGTTTCTCTCTTATTTCTGCTTCAATGTTTTGATGGCATTTCTTTGAGGTTTAGAGAGGCTATTCCTGTATTTCTTTCTTTTTTTTTTTTTTCAAATGAATTTCATAAAGAACTCTATCTTGTTTTATGTCTAAACAGTCGTTGCAATACGAAAAATGAACGGTTGTTGTATTTTTAAAACGCAAAGTTGAACACCAGCATTTTAGTTTGACCACACCAATGCTGCGCTATATACATCTCAACGAAATTTCAGATATTTGTTTATGACTTTTTGCCCTCTTTAAAACATTTAAAATATTCACAAATTAATATGGGGGAAAAAAATTTTGATTTTAGTTTTCTGAGACCAAATTAGAACATGGATATTTATGATATTTTTCCCGCAGTGCTGTAGGCTAATAGGTGAGTTATTATAAATGCGTCTGAAAAAATAACGAGCTAAAAACATAATCTCCGGATGCACCTTTAGAGAGAACTGCACCTTTCATACGGATTACATAATCAGAAGGTTTACGATTTTGTTATTAGTTCACGAATTTGTTCTTTTTAAAGTGGACATTTCAAGCTTTAGTCTATAAAGGCTATTGGATCAGTTCTCGCGCTCCAGTTTACGAAGATCATAAAGCGCACCTGATTGTTTTATGTTATTTTACAAAAGCACAACGTTTTCTTGTTATTGTGACATTACGCAATTAAAAGAAGTTGCGAATAATGTATTATTGTTTTCTGTATAACCAGAAATGATAGAGTATTTTAAGTTGATTCCACTGTTGATGGGAAAATGAAAGTGTTCACGGCGTGCCCGCACCTGTCTGCCATCCAGTGGGTACTCCAAACTCCGCACACACTAATGAATATTGGTCAAAATCGAGTGTTTATTAGTGATAATCTTAGCCCTATTATTATTATTTTCCAACCTGTACTATGAATGAGATGTGACAAATTGCTTTGTTCCTTTTTTGGATAAAATCGTTTTCTACATATGTAGCTTAATAAATGTTATAATAGGCTAATGATGATAATTATTATTATTATTTGCGGACACGGACCTAAAACACACTCCGTCTTCTAAATCAGGTGACTGTAAATGCGCAAAATCCGTTTCCATTGCAGTTTTGCGAACGGGAGTTTTTGCGAAATTGACGTGTTTCCATTGAGCGTACTTTCATATTGAAGGGTAATGGAAACGCAGCTAGTGATTATAAAAGGAGCTCTCTTTACTTGTTTTCTGTGTAATTTAGTCACAATCTGAAGAAAAGTGTTTTTTATGAGACTTTGTGACTTTTTACTTTTTTCCAGATGTTAGGGAATGGAAATGGCAAATAACTGCTCTTCTGCCACCATCTACTGGTTATAGTGGTAATTTCATGTCTTTTTTAAATAAATAAAAGGACAAAGTGTTATTTTTCCTACATCTTTAAACTTTTAGTTTTATAAATCATCACATTAAAAATAACATTATAATTAGATAATATTCAGAGGTTTGAAGTGCTGGAAAAAGTTTGAAGCACTTGAAAGCCCTTGAAAAGTGTCTGAATTTCACTCTCACAGGGTTGAGCGAACCATGTTATAAACAACCTAATGTAAAAAAAAAAAAAATAGATAAACATTCGACCACTTCGGCTACAATACATGGTTATGGTTAGCGTCACTACATTAAATCCATGGT